>NC_085139.1:62789109-62895014 GCF_024139115.2 Armigeres subalbatus
GTAGTTACGTATTGCTGACCACACATGTTGCATGAACATTTTTCCTCTGGGCTGCGCCCAACAAAACCGAAACTTTTCAAATTATTTATTATTTTCCATTCTCGTACCCTAACCCCAACCACCCCCCAGCCGGTGGAGACTGGACAGCGCTGGCGGCGGATCTGCTGCGCTTATACTTGATTTATGACGGTGGCATTTTTCCCGTTTAATTCCTACATTCGGCATTATTAGCACGCTCCCTGTGAAATTTTGCCATTCTGGTGGATTTTTTTCCCTCTCGAGTCCAATTTCAACACAAAGCGTGTTTTACGATCCTAGACTCGCTGCCGTGCCGGCTAGATGGTTTGGTTCAATTCTAATTGGAAATTACAACCAGAACACATTCCTGAACTTTGAAATTCAACAAGCGTCTCTGGTTCGTCGTTTTTATTACTTTGCCATTATTACTAAGCTTATTGCTGGGAGTAGCTCTTTCAAGACGCGTTGTTTTATCGCTTGAAAACTTTTTCGTTGCTGCTGCGGTTGCCGCTGCTGCTTTTGATCCAATGATGGCGAAGGTGTTGTTGCATTACACTGCATCTGGCATTTTAATTTAATTGAACCAATTCACTCGGTCTGTTTCTCAAGGTGGTTTAATCTGTATTTTTCCATGCCCAACTTGAGAAAATGTCCGTCGTGGCCAAGCATAAAAGAGATGCAGTAGGAATATTATAAGAGCACTAGCCTGGATGCAGGTGATCAATATCGAGAAGAAAGTTATTTGCTGCGCAGGATATAAGTATAATTTGTCCAAAATAAACACATTATTTCGTATTACGTTCCACGCTATAATGGGGTTGTGCGCTAATTCCTGTCATATCAAATTCAAACTTATCATCGAATGATTGATCCCTACACTATGATTGGAGATCATTGGAAATCACATTCTGGGTGTCATTTTCTTGAGAACATTTCCTGATCACAAACTTTGCGATCCAGATTATTTGCTCAATTTCCTACCTTATTCGTGCGACGAAAGAAATCCAACAGCTTCTTCTCCTAGTAAAGGCACGCAGCATCGCCATCATAATCCACGAATATCACTCACTTCGTAACTACACTTTTTTACATTAGTTTTCCTCTATGCACTAAATGAAAGCAATATCTATTGCTGGAGTAAGAAATTAATCTTCGAAAACTCCCGAAAGGCGCTAAAATAATCTATTTTTTCAAACTCTAAAGGTTTTGAAATTTTCTTTTTCGTCGCTTTGTTTCCAGTCGAAGAACGCGTTGCCAAACTGACGATTTGAACTTGAATAATCATATGTAGAACATCTGATCATACATCGTACAGTCAATAAAATTAGTTTGCTCAATTAATTTTCACTAAGGTAATAACAGTAACGTCTTCCAAATACATTTTTTTCATCCAAACTTACATAGGGACACGGCAGGTATTTTCGTCTGTTCGTCATAGTCTCGAAAACCTATAAAAAAGCTGCTTTTTGTAAACTCATACGTACCAAATCGTAAGCTTCAGGAGAAACGTTCTGCTATAGTGGAATTCTAGCAATGTACATTGCTTGCTGGTTTTAGGCCCCATGACGATGGGATTTGAAATACCTGCCGTGTCCCTACCAAATATTTCTAGTATTTCGAAACATTAAAAAGTGGGAAAAATTCATAAATTTGACGGCAACACTACCCACCTACATAGCATACAGCTCTTGTGTTATGCAGCGTACACACCAGTCATGCAGTTTGACGGACAATGACTCCGCCCTCAAGGAAACGCTTTGGTTGCTGCTTTGTTTGAACGTGTGTTAAGTTGTTCGAACAACCATTTGACAGTTGGCGGCCTGGTTGGAAAAAATAAAACGGTTTGATTTTGGTTTGAGTTGTCCGGTGGAGTCAATGTTTGAGTATTTATAGTGAAGTTGTACAAACTCATATATTTTTGATGGTTGCGCTCAATCTACGCCCAGTCATTCGTGTGTGATTTGTTAGTCGAATAAATTGATTGTTCGTGCCGCTGTTGGTAAACTTGATGGATGTTTGAATAAACAAGAGATGGAGTCAATGTTGGTCAAACCAAGCTTGACCAGTTTGGTAATGTTCCATTAGTCGTTTGACAGACTGGAGGTATTTTTACTGGATGGTAGTGCAGTCAAAACTTCTTTATGCGGTCTAAATGGGATTGTACTGGAATTATTTTTGAACTGGAACCGAAAAACAAACTTGTTGAAGACTTTCGTAATTGTATGACATGATAGTTATTATGGACAGTCAAGTGATGGCTTGTCCAGCTATCCAAAAATTTTCTAGACTGAATAGAATTAGTTCTACACTCGTGAACAAAGACCCATGGGCGTAGCCAGGATTTCGAGAAGGGAGGGCCAACTTTTTTGGTCTTCTAAATCGTAGTTTTATAGTAGTTTTATAAAACATACAATGTTAACACATGAAACCAAATCCAAGCCAAATCGAAACAATAATGATTAAAACAATAATGGATTTAAAAATGCGTGATTTATTGCTCATCAGATATTTTTAAATAAAGGTAAAAACGAACTTAGTATTCAGAAAGAATATAACATCGGCTATAACAATTATTATAAAATTCTGATTCTTCCATAAGTTTAAGAAAACTAGAACCATACTTCTGAATTTCTAAACAAATCCTCTCTGGAAATAATATTTATTATAAATAGGCAGAAAAATCAATATGCAAGCTTTCTCCAGGAATTCTTCGACAATTGCTCCTGGCAGCATTCTATCCGAAATTTCATCAGGATTCTTCCAGCAACTTCTTCTAGTGTCTGCAATTCCACCAAATTTTGCCGAATTGATACGAAATTTCCACTAATATTTACTCCAAGAAAATCTTCACGAACTTTTTATAAGTTCTGTAGAATTCTGGAATAATTCAATTGATTTTGTGCTGTTTCTATAATTTTAAGAATAAGAATATTCCGTGGAAATTCCGCAGAATTGCTGTAAACATTTCTGAGAATTTTACGAAAAATCTTCGAATTTTTTGTGTAAATTCCGTAAAATTTTCCAGAATTGTTTCGAATAATTTCAGAAAATTTCAAAGAATTTCTACAGGAATTTGGCACCGAATTTCGGGCAGAATTGGAATTATGTTAGGCTTCTTCAGAATTTATATGATTTTCCACCAGAAGCTCCTCGAGAATTTCTCGCAGGCTCACTCTAGGGAATTCTTTCGAGAGAGTCCTCTGATGATCAGGTCAGCTGAAACCCTAAACAATGGTTCTCCAGCTAGACGAGATTTGTCTTAAGAGATTTTCTTGTTTCCGAGATCTGAAGTTCTCCGGAGTTCCTTTGAAACATTCTCCCTGGAGCTCAGATTTTCTCAGAAAAATTCTCTTCGGAGTTCCTCCGGGAATTCCACCATCACCATCCAGGAGTTTCTCCGGAGAATCCTTCCAGGGTTCCACCAGAAATGTTCCAGGGAAATTATTCAGGATTTTTCAGGAAATCATTTAGGCTTTCTTCAGAATTAAGCTTTCGGAAATTCTCCCGAAGTTCTTCCGATAGTTTCTCTGGGAGCTCATCCGGGAGTACCCTCTGAATTTCTTTCTAGGAGTTCCTTCCTGAAATTCCTCGGGAGTTCTGCGGAATTTGGAGCTCCTCGGTCAGTTCAGGGAATTTTCCGAGGAGATCCACCAGCAGTTTTTACGAGATCCTCGAAGTTTTTTCACGCAGTTTCTCCTCCGGTGTTCTCTGAAAGGAACTCCTGGAGGAACTCCAGAATGGAGGATTACTCCGGAGGACTCTGGAGGTTTCTATAGGAATTTCTGAGATAATTATCAGAGGAATTCTCGAGAACGCTGCCAGGTGAACTGAGATTTGTTGAAGAACTCACGGAAGGATTTGAGAAATTCGGAGAATCTCGTCAAGATCCAATTTAGGAGAACTCTCTAGAAGGTAAATATCGGCTAAAGAATTCAGGAGGAACCTGGAATTCCTTAATGAAAGCCTCGAGAATTCGAAGGAACTCTGAACTCAGAGAATCTCCGAGAGAGGAATCCCTAGAGGAAGAGAAAAAATTTCTGAAGAAAACTTCCGAATATCCATTTCCCAGTGAAATTTCTGCTAAATATCGTCGGAATTCCTGTAAAGTTCCTGAAGGTATTACCGTGAGAATTCTGAAAAACTCCTGGAGAGAAGAACTCCCGTAAGGAACTCCTGAAACATCAATCACTGTCCTGAAATAATTGCAGAAGTTCAAGCAATTTCCGAAAAAATATCTAGAAGGAATTAGAAAAATACCAGGAGGAATAACTGCGAAATTTCCCAATTGAAACTCTGAAAGTATTCCCAGATGTAATTGTCTGAAGAAAATCTCTGCGGTTGTTGTCGAAGAAATTTCTGGAAGAACTTTGGAACGATATCAAGTAAATTCCGAGGAAAGTCCGGAAGGAATTCTAGTTACACTTCCGCGGAAATCTCCTGGAAAATTCTGAATCCGGAGAATACCTGAAGAAACTCCCGAAAAAATACCTGTAAGAATTTCTGGGGAAATACGAAGGAATTTCTTATAGATTTACAAATGAAATTATGGAGCTAAATCGGAGGATTTCCCGTCATAAATTTTTGGAGAAACTTCAGAATTTTGGGGGAAGAAATTCCGTAGCCTTTTGACGGAACTCCCTGAATGCATGCCTGAAGGAAATGCCGGATTGTTCCTGAACAGAGAAAATAGCCGAAGAAACATTCCAGAAGTAAATCTGGAGAGAAGAAAGAATTTCAGGGGAGCCTTGTATGATTCAAGGAGAACCTTGAGCCCAAAATGTTTCGAGTTGTTTTGAACTTTCATAAATTATGGATCCTGGGTGCCCTAAAAAGTTTTAAGAATCTTTTGAATTTCATCCACCTATTTCTGTATATGATTGGATCGTAAAAGGGACATGCTTGAGGGAATTCTTTTCAGTACCCGTTCAATCTTTCCACAATTTAGGGGGGGCGACGCCCGCCCCCCCTTTCGCCCCGTCTGGCTACGCCCTTGCAAAGACTCAGTAGGATGTTTTATGCGGTACTCGTCTGTTGTAATAGAGAAAAATATATTGTATACAGTATTCCTGAGGAAGCTTCTCCAGGAATTCCTCCAGGAATCTCCGAAGTTCCTCCAGGAATTCCTCCGTGAATTCTCCGAAGTTCTTCCAGAAATCCTCCGTGAGTTCTTCTGAATTCTCCAGGTTCCCTCCAGGAATTCCTCCTGGAAGTTCCTCTCCAGGAATTTCTCCGGAAGTTCCTCCAGGATTTCCTCCGGAAGTTTCTCCAGGAATTCTCCGGAAGTTCCTCCAGAATTCCTCCGAAGTTCCTCCAGGAATTCCTCCGGAACAGTTCCTCCAGGAATTTCCCTCCAGAAGTTCCTCCAGGAATTCCCTCCGAAGTCTCCAGGAATTCCTCCGGAAGTTCCTCCAGGAATTCCTCCAGGAATTCCGTCTCCAGGAATTCCTCCGAAGTTCCTCCAGGAATTCCTCCGGAAGTCTCCTCCAGAACTCCTCCGAAAGTTCTCCAGGACTTCCGGTCCCAGGAATTCTCCGGAACTCCCTCCAGGAATTCCTCCGAAAGTTCCTCCAGGTACTTCTCCGAAACTGCGGAGGTTCCTCCAGGAATTTCTCCAAAAATTCCTCAGGTATTCCTCTCCGGAAGTTCCTCCAGGAATTCCTCCGGAAGTTCCTCAGGAATCCCTCCGAAGTTCCTCCAGGACTCCTCCGAAGTTCCTCCAGGAACTTCCGAAGTTCTCCAGTCCTCCGGAAGCTCCTCCAGGAATTCCTCCTGAAGCTCCTCCAGGAGTTCCTCCGGAGGTCCCACCAGGAATTCCTTCGGAGGTTCCGCAAGGAATTCCTCCGGAAGTTCCTCCCAGAATTACTCCCCAAGTTTCCTCCGGAACCTCCGAAGTTCCACCAAGAAACGCCTCCTGAGGTTCCTCCAGAATTCCTCCGAAGTTCCTCCAGAATTCCTCCAAATTCTGCCAGAAGTTCCTCCGGAATTCCTCCAGGAATTCCACCAAAGTTCCTCCAGGAATTCCACCAGAAATTCTCCACTACCCTCCAGGAAATCTGAAAAGCTTCCTCCAGAAATTCGACCCAAAATTCTCAGAATGTTTCTCAAAAATTCTTCCCAAGTTCCTCCAGGATTTCCTCTGGAAGTTCCTCCAGGAATTCCTCCACAAGTTCTCCAGGAATCCTCCGCAAGCTTCTTCCGACTTTCCTCCGAAGTTCCCCAGGAATTCTTCCGGAATTACTCCAGAATTCTCCTAGAAGTCCTCCAGAATTCTCCGAAGTTTCTCCCGGAATTCCTTCAGAAGATCTCCAGATCGAATCGGAATCTTTCGAAGTTCCTCAAGAATTCCTCCGCAAGTTCCTCCAGAATTCCTCCGCAATTCTTCCAGGAATCTCCTAGTTCCTTCAGGAATTCCTCCGAAAGTTTCTCCAGGAATTCCTTTTGAAGTTCCTCCATGAATTCCTCCGTAAGCTCCCCCAGGAATTAATTTGGAAGTTCCTCCAGGAAATCTTCGGGAAGCTTCTCCAGGAATTCCTCATAATGTTTCTCCAAAATTTTCCGGAATTCGTAGCAAATACCATCCAAATTCCTCCACAAGTTAGTTGGGACATTCGTCAAGAAGTACCTCCGGACATTCCTCCGGAAACACCTCTGGGAAGATCTTCCAGGGATTCGCCCGGAAGTTCCTCCAGGAATTCCTCCGAAACTTCCTCCAGGTATTCCTCCGGAGTTCCTCCAGGAATTCTCGACTGGAAGTTCCTCCAGGAATTCCTCTGAAGTTCTCCAGGAATTCCTCCGAAGTTCCTTCCAGAATTCCTCCGGAGTTCTCCTCCAGGAATTCCTCCGAAGTTCCTCCAGGAATTCCTCCGGAGGTTCTCCAGGAATTCTTCCGAGGTTCCTTCAGGAATTCCTCCGGAGGTTCCTCCAGGAATTCTCTGGAGGTTCCTCCAGGAACTCCTCTGGAGGTTCCTCCAGGAACTCCTCTGGAGGTTCCTCCAGGAACTCCTCTGGAGGTTCCTCCAGGAACTCCTCTGGAGGTTCCTCCAGGAACTCCTCTGGAGGTTCCTCCAGGAACTCCTCTGGAGGTTCCTCCAGGAACTCCTCTGGAGGTTCCTCCAGGAACTCAGCATCTGGAGGATTTCCTCCAGAACCCACCAGTTCTCCAGGAATCTCCTCCGCAAGTTCCTCCAGGAACTCTCCTAGGTCCTCGGAATCCTGGAGTTCCTCAGGAACTCCTCTAGTTCTCAGAGTCTCTGTTCTCCAGGAACTCTCTGAATTTCCTCCGGAACCTAGTTCCTCCAGGATAATTCTGGAGTTCCTCCAGGAATCTTCCTCCTGGTAGTTCCTCCAGGAATTTCAGAATGTTTCTCCAAAATTCTTCTCGGAATTCCTAGCAAAACCATGTACAAATCTCCAGCACTTTTTAAGGGCAACTGTGTCCGGTCTTCACTCTTGATCACCTTTTCCAAGGTTTTGCTGGCTACGGCGGTCGTTATCATGGAAGATGACGAGGGTAGCTGCTTCCGCTCGTGCTCTTTTGGATTCCGGCTCCGAGAGTAATTTCATCGCCGAACGATTGAGTCAACGCCTCAGGTCACATCGAGAGAAGGTTGAGATCTCTTGCATTTCGGCATTGACATGCTACGAGAGTGAAGCATCAGATCACTGTATTTCGGTCTGTTCAAGAGTTACTCGCGGAATATGAATTTCCTCGTCCTCCCAAAGGTTACGGTGGATTTACCTACGGCAAGTGTGAATACACAAGGATGGTCGATGCCCAGTCGAGATAAAATCATAGATCCCATATATTTTAGTCCAAGTTCAGTGGATGGCATCAGTATCGAATCCTTTTTCGATTTCTTCGAGTCTGGTCGAAGAATTTCCACTGGAGACCACCACGACACTAAACGATTCGGTGTTCGGATGGTGGTCTGCGGAGGCTCAACCCTACACAAGACCTACGTATCAACTGCAGTACGGCAACCAAAGGTATTAGAGGAGGTAGTCGCACGGTTTTGGGTTAGTGAAGAAGTTGGAAATTCCAAGGTGTTTTCATCTGAGGAAAATCAGTGAGGACAACTTTTGAAGTCGGTTCAGAACTGATGGCGGTACTCCATTTCGCTGCCAAAGGATGAAGACGCAGTTTCCAGGTTGGCGAGTCACGGGACATCGCATTCCGTAATGCAAGGCACGGAACGCAGATTGGCGAAGGATGCCAGTTTGCGGAGCAATACCACCAGTTCATGGGGAGTACATCCAATTGGGACACATGTCGAAGATGGAAGCAGGATATCTGTGAAACGATGCTATCTGCCGCATCACCCTGTCTTTAACCTTCTTCGGATATTAGAAAAAACTTGACGAATAAGATGTTGGGGTCATATTGACCCAGAAATGTAAATGCTTATAAAACAGTCAAATTATAACCGAATTACAAAGTTTATATACCGTTCGAAAGATAAACCTTATCAATTTTGTGGTTATGGTGATATACAGTCAGAGACAATGGCCACTGGAACGATTCTCCACGGGGACCTTTGTCGGTCATATAAGGGGAGCATAAAAATCGCTCCATATATGCCATTTGATCGCTAATTCTTCATATATTCTCTTAAACGGTAAATGTATGGTCCATGAGAGGGCTTTCCGACGAAAGTGGCCATTCCTGGTACATGCAAGGTGCCCCTGGGGAACCCGCAGGAGGGGACATTTCCGTTTTAGCACTAAAAATATACCGTGCGGTGGCTCTGTCGTCATGATTTTTCCACCAAACAGATGGTTATGCGTTTGAACGATAAGTGACCATATTGGCCACCTGGGAATCCGCGGCATGAGGGAACATTTCCGTTTTATAATTAAAATACATGCGCGGCGGTCTTGTCGTAATGATTTCCACAAAAATAGATGATAGTGCGCTTGAAATCGATAAAAGACCACATTGGCCACCTTGTACATGCAAGGTGCCCTGGGGAATCCGCAGGAGGACATTTCCGTTTTAGCACTAAAACATAAGGCATGGCGGCTCTGTCGTAATGATTTTCCACAAAATAGATGATAATGCGCTTGAAATCGATAAAGACCACATTGGCCACTATTGGTACATGCAGCAGCCTCTGGGAACCCGCAGGAGGACATTTCGTTTTAGCACCAGAGTACATGTGCGCGGCTCTGTCGCCGGGATTTTCCACCAAACAGATGTATATGCGCTTGAATCGATAAGGACCACATTGGCCACTCCTGGTACATGCAAGGTTCCCCAGTTAACCCGCAAGAAAGGACATTTCGTTTTAGCACCAAAATATACCGTGCGGCTGTTCTGTTTGCCGATTTTCCACAAAATAGATGATAATGCGCTCGAAATCGATAAGTGACCACATTGGCCACTCCTGGTACATGCAAGGTGCCCCCGGGGAACCCGCAGGAGTGGACATTACCGTTTTAGCTAGCTAGAACCCGGCGGATTTGATCTCAAGAGGTATCTCACCGAAGGATATCCTAGATAATGCTTTCTGGTGGGAGGGACCAGATTGGTTGAAAGAACCTTCAGATCACTGGCCTGCAGCTTCATGCTCATCAAGCTCAGAAGAAGCAGAGAAAGAAAGGCGGCGCAGCGGTTTGCGCTGTTTCGGCGAACGCCGATTTCAACGATTGGCATTTGGAGAAATTCTACTTGCATTCAGATCTAATCCGACAGTAGCCATCTGGTTGCGTCTTGCGAAGCTTCTGAAGAATACCTCAAAATAGGACACTGGCAGAATTTCTATCGGCCCAAGACTCAGAGAAGCGGAATTTGCGGGATCGTTCGGCGCATCCAGCAGGAGGTTTTGCCACGAGTGGAAGGCACTATCCAGGGGGGAACACTGTTTCGAGGAAATTCCACTTCGGTGGTTCAACCCACGTATTTGCGACCAAGTCATCCGAATCGGAGTGGCGATTGAGTAAGTCAGCAGAACGGGAAGCCAAAACATTCGATGGTTCTTCCTGCTCGACACAAACTCACCAGGATAATTTTGAAACACTACCACTTACAACTTCTACACGCAGGGCCGCAGTTGCTACCGGAAATGTCCGTCTAAGATTCTGGGCTGTTGAAGGAGGTGGCACGGAACATCGTTCAATAATGTTCAAAATGTTTCCGTGCAAACCAACATCGATACAACAGTTTATGGGGAGAACTGCCTGCACCAAGAAAGTCACCGTGTCTAGCCCATTTCACAGATTGGTGTAGACTACTTCGGTCCTTTTTTATGAGACCCGCACCTCGACGTCCAGTTGTGAAGGTATGGCGGAGCCGAGTATGCTCAGCACTAAAGCGGTCCATTTGAGCCAGTGCCGGACCTAAGTACAGATCGGTTCAGCAAGACTAAAATCGCTTTATTATAGAAGAGGAAGGTGTCGGGATATGTATTCCGACAATGGGACAAATTTTGTTGGTGCTAGGAATTTGATGAAGGATTTTCATACTGCTGCAGAGCTCGGATCATCGAGAAAAGGTTTGCAAGGAATGCGCAGAGGAGGGAATCCACTGGCACTTCAGTCCGCCCAGTGCAATTACATTTTGGAGGGCTGTGGAAGTGGCCGTTTGTTCGGCGAAGAATCACCTGATCAAGGTGGTTGGAGAAACACCAATGTCCCTGAAGATTCCCCAATATCCTTTTTGGTTCAAAATTGAAGGGTGTCTTAATTCGGAGACCACTAACGCCGATGTCTGACGATCCTTGCGGGATCTCGGAACCACCAACCCCAGGTCATTTTCTGGTCGGTTCTTCAAATACAATCAATGCTTCCCTGAACCAAATTTAGAAATAGTGTACCGTTAAATCGACTGAGCTAATATCAGTCAATACAATGAATGCTGCAGGACTTTTGGAAGAGGTGGAGAAGAGAGTATTTGTGTCAGTTGCGGTGGGTAGGTCCAAACGTTGGAAGCCGGCGGTCAAAATAGAAGTTGGAAACTTGTCGTCATAAAAGTACGATAATCTACCGCCTATGAAGTGGAAAAATGGCACGAATCCTTCAATTGCATCCTGGGAATGACGGAGTAGTTCAAAGAAATACATTGAAAAGAAGCTGCAGGTCTGATGAAACGAGCAGTCGAAAACTTTGCGTTCTGCCAATATTCGACCAAGGATCAGCACGAACAATCAATGCATTGACTGACGAGCAAACTTTGTATTCCCTTTCTCCAGCAGAAGAGGATTTTTTCTTTTCTTTCAGACATAGGATACTGGGTGGGTGAGGATGTCTAAGAGTGACACCAACCCATCAGACTTCAACCTTTCCGATCAAGATGCACAAATCTGACCTACATCTGGGGAATGAAACCAGCACCATATCTATTATTCTCATCACTACTGACGAACGATAGAGAATCAAAACAAACTCCATTAGGCAACAAATGATTGTGCCCTGCTGATATGTGTATGGATATCAGCTTTACCCGTCGCCCAAATGCTATGGTCAAGTAATTCAGTGATACGACTAGAATGGGAGATAAGAGATGAGCCGACTCTCAGTGGACTGCTGGGGCCGATCGATAACATCGCATATGCGATCGTGTCTGCAGATGACGGAGTACGCGGAGGGAGTACGCTAGAAATTGCTGTTTACTGTTCGGTGTTAAAAATAGGAAAATAAATATTAGATTAAGTCCAAATAAAAATTTGTGTCCGTGAATAAATGTAGTGTTTCTAAAATGTCGCGTATGTGAATCAAGTCCTGACTGAAAAATATCCGATAAGGAAATGTTATGGCAACTAATTAGATCTGCATATGAGTGTTGGAGAGTGAACCACGAAAGGGAACTATCGAAGTCAAGTTAGAGGAAGTGCGGTTCCCCAACATTATGGTTTATTTCACAATGGACTTCCTGGAGGAAATCTCGAAAAAAATTACCAGTCGTGGAAGAAATTTTTAGGAGGAATTCGGAAAGGAATTCCTGGTTTAAATCACTGTAGACATTTTAAGATGAATTCTGAAAATAATTTTGGGTAGATTTCCTAATGACCTTCCATAAGATATTCTCAAAGAAATAACTAAAATGATTTCTGAAGAAATTTTAAACGAGATACAATAAGTTGAAGTATTTTCAAAAGTAGTTTATAAGAAATTTAAAAAAATCGTGTTGGGTTTCCGAATTAAAACTATTAAATTTTTAAATGAAAATATGAAATAATTTCGGACCGAAACAATTAAGATATTTTGATAGGAGTTTCTCAAATTTTTTAGGAGCAATTCCTGGAATGCCTGAGAAACAATTGGTTTCTTAGGCTGCGTCTCATTTCCTGATGTAAAATCAAAATAAGCTTAAAAGTGGTAGTTCGAAAATCAAAAATCAACCGGTCATAGAAATCGCAGGTGCTTTCCAATAAGACATCTGTCAAAAATAATTTGATTTCTGTCAAGAATAATCTTGTTGTGTGAGCAGCGTTACATATTTGGAAAATAGTCCACTGTCAATTTTGAGTTATGTTAACTTCGGGAAATAAGACGGAGCCTCAAACAAAATATTCTGATGTTTACCGAGCATTTTTATCAAAATTAGCTCAATGCTAGTTACAGTTATGGGTAGCCATCCAATAATTGCTGCATACTTGGAAGTAGAAAAATGTAATATGAACTTGACTGTATTTTTTTTTTTTTCCAATTTCGTTTATTTGGTAGGCTCAGCGTTAGGCAATACTTTACGGGACTATTGTTCTTGTGATATATACAATCAATATCATTTTATTATACGGTTAGTAAGAGGGGTAGAGTCAGCGTACTGTGGTGACTCGAGGTTAGTTTTACAATACTTAAGGATAGACGGGGCTTAAGATTCGGGATCAGGAAATTTCAGCTTCTCATCCGGGCATTTGCGTCAGTGATGATGTGGCGTGTCGTCGCTCGAGGAATGGTTCGGACTGGGAGCATCTTCCGGATGGCAAGAGCTATGGAGCTCTACGGAACAAAAAAGGCAGAGACAGAAAAAAAAAAAACTTTTTAAAGAAAGAAAGAAAAAACAAATGTTAGATTTTGATGTCAGGAAGCACAAAGAAAACTATAAATGGCCTGCATATAGACAACATCACGATCTCCCAAAACACCGCGAACTTCCCTGAAGGGTTGTTTACCTCGCCACAAGGGTATCCAATAATTGCTCTCTGGAGGCGCTTTCTTCGAGCAGGACCAAACTACGTGGATCGATGTCATATACAACTGGCTCCACCTACATAAGTTGCTATCGACAAGGTTTATTCTGTACAGATGTGCGTTTATGAATAGTGATTAGACATAAGTCTCGACATCACGCGAATGAAGCCTCGACTTAAGTCCTCACCTCTAAACCACGCTCGCCCAGAAACTTTTGGAACTATGGAAAATAGCCACCGTCCAAGTTCGTTGTGTGTCCAATTTCTTTGCCAACTTTGAAGAGTACTCTGACGGACTAATGGAAAACTCGTTGCTCGAGTATTGTCTATCATAAACTCACCTTCCTGTGCCCACCTTTGCTAGCGAGTCTGCTTCTCATTGCCGTAGATTGAGCAAGAGATGGACCCAAACAAAGGTAATCTTGAATGATCTTTGATTCAAAACACGCATCTGTCTCTTATGTTTGAAAGAAAGTAAGATGCGTGGCTAACAGGTTTCATCGACTGAGTGCCCTTGATAGAACCAAGACTATCCGAGAAGATGAAATAATGGTCTACGGGCTGATTGGAAATTATCCCCAAAGCGAAGCATGCTGCCAGCTCAGCAACATAAACCGAACACGGTTCCTAAGTTTTCGGAAGGTGGTTGAAGTTACATTGAAACACCGGCCAGTGGATCCGTTAATGCGAGAACCATCAGTGAAATATCTGTTGTTGCAATTGACATGTTCATATTTTCTGAAAAAGGAGGGAATAGATATTTGTCGAAGATGAACTGGTATCTTGAATAGCGTATTTCATGGACAGATCGTATTCAATTGAGGAAGAACGTCGTTGGTGAAGTGAACTCGAGTGGATTATAACATCGGAAGACAAAGATCTGAAGAAATGTAGTTGAGATAGACTTAGGAATCTTGAACGACAAGTCGTTCACATTTTATCGAAGTTATCTAAGACAAGTGTGTTACTTGTTCCACATTGACGAGTATTCTAGTGAGAGTCTCCCAGTAACGGTGCTTTAAAGAGAGTGACCAGCAAGCACCTCCAGGCTCATGTTAGCGTTGAATGCATGCAGCTAAGGGGCAATACGCAAACAACGATACTGAATTCGTTCCAATTTGATCAGGTGGCAATCCGCTGCTGAGAGGAAGCAGAAAGAGCCATACCTAAAACAGAGAGAATAGTCGTTCTATAGAGTTTGATGAGGTCTTCAGGGTGAGCACCCCACCAGGTTCCGGGAGATAGAACGTAGAAATGGATCCTTTTCGGCATTTTTGTATCAAATACTCAAATGGAGTTTCAAGTACATTTAGAATCAAGCACGACCCCAAGGTGGTATTTGAAGATAAAGATTGGTAGTCATCATTCAACAGCTTTAGTTTCAGCGAGCTTAAAAGCTTCAAACACAACCAACTGAGTTTTTTGGTGCAGCTCGATCCCCAGATGTCTGGCCCAAACAGTCAGATTATCTATAGGGTACTTTGAATGGTCCTGTGAAGCAGCTGCACATGACCTTCTTAGAGAGACCACGGCATCATCTGCAAGTTGTCTGAGCGCATTGTCCTTCCAAACAATTGTCAATATCTTTAACATAGAAATTATAGAAGGACTTAAACATGATCCTTGGGGAAGGCCCATGTAGCTATTTCTGAAGTTGTCAGAGTGCGAGTGTGGAAGTTCATTTGTTTTCTGACAAAAAATTGTACAAGAAATTATTCAAAATAACGGGTAATCCATTACTGTGTAGATTTTGTCTGACAGTACTTCAATGGAAACTGAATCAAAAGCGCCTTAATATCCAAGAATACTGAAGCCAATTGCTGTCGCAAAGGCCAGTTGTATATCTGAAGAGAACGCTAGACAATCGTTTGTTCCTTTCCTTTCGAAATCCAAACTGAGTATTTGAAAGCAATGCATTTTCTTCGACCCACAGGTCGACTTTGAAAGGATCTTTTTCCAATAATTTTCATGCATGATAGCATGGCAATCGGTCGGTATGAATTGTGATTAGACGCTGGTTTCAGGCTTTGAATAGCTATTACTTTGACCTGTCGCCATTCAGGTGGCACAATGTTGTACTCCATGAAGCAGTTGTACAGGTCAGTAATCGTCTTTTTTGCGATATCTGGGAGGTTTTTAAGAAGATTGAATTTGATGTTATCGCATCCCGGAGCAGAGTTATTCGATGAAAGAAGAGACATAGAAAGTTCCAGCATTGTGAATATCCACCCAAAGAACCGGGATCAGTGATTCTCGAAATAGCGTTCTGCTGGTACGGAATCTGGGCAGACCTTTTTGGAAGTTGAATATCCATCGATCTGAGTATTTTCACTCTATTGGTGGAAATGCGGTTCGCATGTTGCGAGCCGTTTCCAAAGTGTTGTCATTGAGGTTTCCGTGATAGTCCTCGACAAACGTCGCCAGTAGCTACGTTTTTTGCCTTGAGAAGATTTTTGAGTTTTTTCGAGCCTCAAATACTCTTCGAAAAGCTCTGACCTTCCGTGTTTACGGAAGGCCTTGAAGTACTAGATTTCAGAATACAACTTAGTAAATTCATCATCCCATCCAGGAGTCTGGTCTTCTGATGACAGATGTACTTGGAACGCGTCGTTTCTGAGCTTCTAGTGCGCTTTTTGAATCAACTCAATAAGGAATCGATATTCATCCAAAGGTGGAAGAGTATCAGTTGAGTCAATACCAATTTTACCGCCGATGTATTTTGCCAGTCAATGTTCTTCGTGAGATCGAAAGGAAATTAACTGGCTCAGATTGTTGATAGCTACTTTTAATTGTGGTTCTATCGGCATATGATCACTACCATGGGGATCTTGAATTACCTTCCACTGCAATCTAATGATAGTGAATTTGAACAAAAGACAGATCAATACGGCTTGTTGACCATTTGTCCTATTCGAGTTACTTCACCAGTGTTCAAAATATTCAAATTGAATCGTCACACAAATCATAGAAAATAGGCGCTCTATAATCGCATAATGTTTCGCCCCATCCAATACCATGTGCGTTCATATCACCCAATATCAATACATGAGATGATAGGAGGGAGACTGCGCTCCAGAAATGTCGACGATTAATAGAGGCATTTGGAGGAATGTTCACTGAAGCTATGCAAAGATCTTTATTCTTCACATTTACTTGGCAGCGACGATTTCTAAGCCGGGAACAGTCGGAATGAATTCTGTAGAAGGAGTAGCATTTTTGATCCCCAAAGAACGCCACCATAATGATCATCCGATCTTGGCGAATAATATTAAAATCGTGGAAGTTGATTTTATCTTCAGAAGATTGTCATGTTTCACAGAGTGCAAATATGTCACAATCGGAATTGCGAATCAAACCCTTGAATACGTCTAATTTATTTTTCAGACTATGACAGTTCCACTGCAGCACAGTGATTGTATCTTGGGTATTGCCGTATTTCCATCGAAAGATACATTCCTGCAAGAAGGGCCATGAAACATCAATTGCTCAGATAATTTTCACAAAAAAGGTCAATGATAGGCCTCAATGGATTCGGAATATTGAATAAATAAAAAACGGTCCACAAGTCCTTAAAGGAGATCAATCCTCTTGACGGAACACAGAAGTGCGAATTACTTTTTTTTTCGTTGATTCTCCTAGCGGATCTTCGAAACATCGGATTTTGTACGGCGGGATGCTTACTGCAACTAGGATCAAAAGAAGCAGTAGGACAGGTTGCTTCGGGATTTAAATAAACCCCATTACCTTCAGATTTTGGCAAGCTTTTATGGATGATTTTGTTCTCTTGCGGCGCGATCCGGGAAGACGGTTGCTTCCTCTTTTCGGGCACGTGTACCTCCGCAGAATCATCCATATCGGCTACAGTCAGAGTCCAATTCATCAATGGATATGGAATCATAATAATCTAACGAACGGTGGCTGAAATAGCAGTCGATGCAGTGGCTGTGGCGGATGTTCGACTCGCAACCATTTCCGCATAGACTGCTTGGAGCGCTGTACCAACGAGCGCTCCACTCTTTGGGTGCGCTTTTGTACACCGGCATTCTTGCAAACCATGGGAGGATTCAAACCATAATAGAGACATTTTGTTGCTTGTTGCTGGGACTCCTGATGCTTTCAGAACATTTGCCACAACGTGGTTTGTTGTCACAAAACTCGGCAGTGTGACCAAGTTGTTTTAGTTGGTACAATTAAATACCCTTGCACAAAAGACGCACCGAAATAGCATGATTTCAATATCAACATATTTTGGGGACATCGAACGGCGAACGTCACCCGAAGCGAACCTGACTTGAATATACCTCTTTCCATCTACCGTGGCTGCTGAATGCAATTCCTTGCAGTCCAGAATATCCACGGTAGACTCCATTGCTGATTCTTTAGCGAGCCTTTCCGCAAGTACATCCTTGCAAGTCAGGCTCGCTGCGGTTGATACAGCCTTCAATTTCGACCTCCCGCGAGGGACATAAACCAATATCTGGAACATGTACGCCCTGTCGCCAGCAATTTCATTGCCACCTGGTATGTGAGGTGCGTGATGCGTAGTTTGTTCCTGTTGATCTGGCTAAAATCAAGCTTCGAAAACGACGCGTCAAATCTCGTTTAATGCCGAGGAAATCTAGGCTTTTTACTTTCTGCCGAAAGTAAAAAACCAAGGCCCAGGCGAAGCTCAGGCCAATCGAGTGCGCCCTCATTTTTAGGAGGCACATTGCTTCTCCAGTCTCCTCCTCTCCATTCTCACCCGCAAGGTGGAAGGATAATTTGTGAGTACTTAATCTCAGAACTAATAGCAAATTAGAAAAAAACTTAAAAAACTAATCGATTAATTCTAAGCAGTCCTCTGATCAAACAGAAGGGAGAACAATAAAAGTTTGCCACTTATCTGCCCCTGCTGCTGTAGGTAGCAGCAGTAACAATAGCTCGCTTCACTGGCGTCGCCAAAGCAGCTGCACTTCACTCGCCGACAGTGATCGCCTGGATCCGTAGGTAGAGCGACCACACAATAGCCTTTTCACTACCGAACACAATCCGCGATGAGACACAGCAAATGTCTGGCTCGTTCGAACTATCGGCACGGAATGAACTTGACTGTATTTATACGTATTTCTAATAACATTAAATTATCAGTGGAAATACTCTTTTAACATGATGTATGATACCCAATAAACTATTGGTACCGTCAACTGGGGGGAAGATGATCATTGAGGTGAAGATGATCATTTGATGTGTCAGTCAAAAGTGCCAAATTTTTTATGAAACGATAGATCAACAATATTCTCGTTCAAGTAATGTTACCGCTAGGTAAAATCCGAATTTTCGATTATAATCATGAAAATGTATTTTGAAAGAAGAGAGAGATAGTGCATAATGACGCTATTTTCGTTTCAAATATTGACTTCTTTGACTTCTTTACGTAGTAAATTCAATTATTCATACACATAACCTAGTGTATTTTGACTACTAGGTCAATCAATGATTTTAGTAGAGCTGTCTTGATCAATCTCTACCCCAAACCAGATTACTCAAAAAAATGACTGATAATTTAATTTATTTTAATAAATGGGAACCAATTTCAGAAAACTAAAGTTGTTGATTATTGCAACGTATAGCAGTACATGTTTTGAAAATATTTGTTTCGATTTAAAATGTAAACAAACATTCTTATTGCATGTTTTGTCTTAAAAATGATCATCTTCCCCCCAGTTGACGGTACCTTCAATAGTCTTCAGCGTGGTAAAAAATATTCGGCAGCGTGAAGAATTTTCATGCGGCGGCGTGCTGACACATTTTTGACGGCGGCGGCGGCGTGGCGCGGCGGCGCACAAATCTAATTTGAAGACCTTTACTTCATAGGAATTTCTTGGATAACCACGAATGACTTCCATAGGCATATTATATAATATGCACCACAATGGGCACATCGCATATTCAAAACAGGACTGTAGATCATTGGTTGGTTGAATAACCGTGAACATCCTCCATACGCAATACGCATATTCTTGTGAATGCATAACAATAGGTGCAAAACAAACGCAAAACAGGGCTGCTGATCATTAGTTACGCCTGTAGATCTGAAGGCCTTCACCTCAGAGATGTTTTGAATAACCGCGAACATCTTCCGTACACGTATTCTATTGTATAAACCACAATGTACACATAACATATTAAAAAATAGGCAAATATCTGATCTATGTCTGGAAGTTAAATCGCCAAAACACGATGTTATAGAATTCTAGATTTGTAATTTGATAAGAGGTATATCCGCATAATAGAACAATTTGGTGTATGTTTAAACGTGAAATGAACTTTGTTTATATAAATGACGCACTTGTGGTTAGATGCTGTATAGATTTTATCCTTTATTTTGCGAAAATGACGAGATAAAACACCGTAGCCATGCAAGCATTTCACAAAATCACAACGACAGTGTCGTTGACTTATTTTGGCGTAGGAAAACTGCTGCTAGCTGAGCCACTAGCATTATGGCATCCGGCGTAGTGCACCACGAAACGTTTGCTAGAGAAATAAACAGCAAAGTAATCGGAAACGAATGAATAGTCACTTTCAGTGAGCTTCGTCAACCTGGCTGAGTAACAGCAGAGGTGGTAGTTCATCTCCTCCAAAAGACTCTGTTTCAATCGTGGGTAAAAATCTACCATGGCATGCCAGCCGTCCCAGTCAGTATCAGAAACCGTCAAACATCCAACCGTGAGGAGCTCTCGTACTTCCAGTAAAGTGATGAGAATTTAATCCTTTTCTTGCCAATAGGGCGTTTCCTTTTGCACAATGTATTCGTCAAACCAAAAGAACACGCGGACAAAAACGGATTGCGTTTGAGATCTGGTTACTAGGCAGCTGGAGCAGAACTAAAAAATTAATTAAAAGATTTATTCTACAACCCTTCTTGTATATAAGAAATAATATCAAGTTTATTGTTAAAACCAATTTTGATTCCACATTTAACAGTATTATTCAATTTTGTGAACTAGTTGCGTCATTGGCTCAACTCCGTGTTCTCAACTGCAATCGACCATGTACGCGTATTCTTGCGGCTATCAACTTTGGAATGGGCCAATTCAACCCTGCATTACAGCAGCAACCTGGTCCAAGGTGCAGATGCAGATAGTGCTCCGAAAACCCCGACAGTAGGGTGTCCCAAAAATCAATGTCTGAAAAGTCGCAGTGCTCAACCTGAAATGAAAGATATACCTGTCTGGATAATTTTGTAGAACAAACGAATTTCTAAAAATCGTTTAGAGGTCGCGCTAGATCGATTTTTGAAAAATGAGCCTTTTTAGTAAAAATCAAATATTGGGTCCTTTCACAATTTTTTCAGGGTCACCATCTGTTTTATATTTTTTATTTTTCTGTGGATCTTTGCCCATGTTCTCCATGAATTAGTTTTTTGAATTATGTTTTTACAGTCTGCAGAACTTTTTGAATATCGAAAAATACATATTTTTTGACGAATTTTGAAGTTACTGCATCCTAACACAAAAATATTTTTTCTCGTTCTTAAAAACTTCATACTATAAAGAGCTATTTATAACGATAATTTTCATAAAAAATATCCAAGAAATGTTGTTCTGCGGCTGAGATATTGCAATTTTAGTAAATAGTCAAAAGTGTACAAATTCGATACTTTTCTTTACATGTTATAATTTCATCAAGATTGCATTCAATATTTTAATTTTAATTAAAACAATTCAAAAGCAAATAGATGGGAATATTTTAGTTAATCATAGCTTTTCTTTCCGATGGAGTTGGTTACCTTAATTTTGGATTTGGTCGGAGTATATGGATGGAGCAGTTATAAAATGATATCACACCCAACAGTTAAATGTAGCATTACAAGTAATCAGGTTTACTATGATCTCTTTATTAGTTTTGATTCAATGCATGATGCTTTTCACGAGATACAAAAAAAAGGGGCCTAGCACGTAAGTAAACATTCAGTTTGAACGCAAACATGTGTCGTCATCACTATCTTCGCAAAAGCTGAACTGAGACGATGTGCTTATCCGTGCATGCTTACTTTTGTAATCTAACATGTGGCTTTAAATATGCGTCACCTTTGATGTGTCATTTTTCCGTTTTTTCTTTACATTTATTCCTGTTTTTTAATAACCATGGAAAAGCTGCGAACTGATACGACGAAACAAATAGACCTGCAGGAGTTCATCAAATTCACTCACCTGATGGATTTTGACATTTGAGCGGCGTGTCTTCTCGAACAAAAGTTCATTTTGTGTTCATTTCGGGACCGCCCAAACGTCATAATTTTTTGGGGAGTCATTTTGCGTTAGTCTATTGTGACTGTCATATGACATCAAAAGCATTACGGTATACCGAAACAAGGTAGGCTCGTAAGAAAAGATGCACGTCAAGAGTGACGCTTATATCGCCACATGTTAGAGTACAAGTAAGCACCGTAGAGCATCGTCTCAGTTCATTGTGCGGATAGTAGTGACGACAACGTTTACGTTCAAACTGAATGTTTTATACGTGCTGAGCCTGCCTTTGTTTTGTATACCGTGAAAAGCATCATATGATTAATCAAACACAATAAAGAGATTAGTAAAACCTGATTACTTGTATATTGCTACAATGTTAACTGGGTGTGATATCATTTTATAACTGGCTCCATCCATATACTCGATCAATCCTGTAATTAAGGTAAACAACTCCATCGAGAAAAGCTATTGTTAACTAAAAATATTCCCATCTATTTGCTTTTGAATTGTTCTTAATTAAAATTAAAATATTGCGCAATCTTGATGAAATTATAACATGTAAAGAAAAAGTATCAAATTTTGCACTTTTGACTATTTACTAAAATTGCAATATCTCAGCTGCAGAACAACATTTCTTGATATTTTTTAATGAAAATACCTGTTATAAATAGTTCTTTATAGTATGTAAGTTTTTCAGAACGAGAAAAAATATTTTTGTGTTAGTGATGAAGTAATCTTCGATAATTCGTCAAAAATATGTATTTTCGATATTTAAAAAGTTCTGCAGACAAAACGATAATTCAAAAAACTAATTCATGGAGAACATGGGCAAAGATCCACAGAAAAATAAAAAAATATAAAACAATGGGTGACCCTGAAAAAATTGTGAAAGGACCCAATATTTGATTTTTTACCTAAAAAGGCTCATTTTTCAAAAATCGATCTGCGCGACCTCTAAACGATTTTTTAGAAATTCGGTTTGTTCTACAAAATTATCAGACAGGTATATCTTTCATTTCAGGGTTGAGCACCATGACTTTTCGAATTGATTTTTGGGCACACCTACCCGACAGCGACGTGCAAGAACTTGAGAAGAACGAGTGAGTGAACTGAGTGATCGATGGTTGTTTGATTACTTTCTATTTCAAGGAAGTTCTTTTTTCTCTACTGCACCTACTGTTCAGACTAGCTTGCTTCCGTTCCATGTAACAGGAAAGATATCCCTGCCTTGATGAGAAGCCAATATCAATTACCTGCCGGTGCCGTTCCTCAGCAACCACCTTCCAAGAACTAGCATGCACATCGTGAGCTTTCCTTTCTCGCCCGAAAGCCAGTTTGATTAATATTCAAACAGGAAATAGCGATTTCATTTCAGCACCAGGATCTTCCTACTGGTGCAGTTGCAGGACCAGCTCCGCCGATGAAGACGATTGCGGATTCAGCCAGCTGTAATCTACATCGCAGCTCAATTAGATGCCAATCGAACGAAGGTTCTTCGATGGGCCCCTGAAGGCAGATCAATGAAGCGAAGTAATGCGTCCTACGCTGGCAGGTTCGGATTTCGCGACGTAATCCCCAAATGGAAAAGATATGTATTAGGGGTGAGATGCATCGTTCGAGATGTAAAAAAAATCCAACATTACGAACACATGCTCTATTGAAATGTGTCTGGAGATCGACAAGCAAACCGATATTCGTACTGTGTCGTGATATTGATACTTTTGACCAGGAGAACAAATCTTTCGTTTTCATTTATTATTTTTTGAGAATGAATTGAAGTTATGACTCACAAATTATGAAGATAAAAAGCCGGAACAGTAACCCTACATTAGGGTGGTTCAAAAATCGATTTGACGTGCTCTTCTGATTCTTTACCATGTTCTGAGTGTCCTCTGAAAATTTGAGCTCATTTGATTAAAACTGATTTTAGCACAAGCTCTTCAAGTTTGCATGCAAGTATAGAAATTCATTTTGCATTATACTGTAATGACGTTTCCCATTAAGCGCAGGTTAAAAGAAAACCCATAGCTAAAAGGGATACTCAACAGCTTTCACCCAACGGAAACCGCATGTTGATTAATCGTCCCAATAATTAGTAATCGATTTTAAGACAGGTTGCGAATCTTTAGTCATGATCGTTAAACTTCTTTGAGGCATAACAAAATGTGCAGTGCAATCATAGTAGAATAAAGTTCCGTTATCGTGGGTGTTCCTTAGTTGCGGTGGTAGGTATGCACACAAAATTCACAATCAAACGCAGCAACCACATTGTCAATCAATTAGTTAATCAGTCAGTACCCGAACGGAACCAAAACATCTTGACTAGCTCTTTAAATTGGTAAATCATCAAAATACCAATATTTTCCGTCTGTGCACCAATAGTTGGTATCTATAGTTGCGAGTCCGTAAGAAAACATGGATTCGCAATATAGGGCAAGATTAAAAATATCGAACATCGGAACACTGTACCAATAATTGGAGTTTGATTTTAGGTTGAAATTATTATTTCTTTTCAAACGGAAACATTTTCTTATAGAAATAGAAGCGTAGAGCCTTCAGATACATATCAAAGGTAAGTGGAATTAGATTTGTTATTTTTCTGGGGAAATGAATAGTGTTGGAACGCGCTAGTTCCTCCACTATTGGATCATTTACCCTAGCCTGAATGTGTGTGCTATCTTTCACGCCACGAGCAATGTTGCCTGTTGATGAGTTATGCAATTAGCTCCAGAAAACACGGTATAGATTAAATTCGATTACTAATTATTGGAACGATTGATTAAGACGCGGTTTTCACTGAGTGAAATTTGTTGAGTATTCCTTTTAGCTAGCAGGTTTCTTGTAACATGCGCTTGATGGGAAGCGTTATTAACAGTATAATGAAAATAAATTTCCCCATACTAATTTGCATGCAAACTTGCAACGGCTTGTGCTAAATCAGTTTTAATCAAATGAGCTCAAATTTTCAGAGAGACACTCAGAACAGGTAAAGAATCAAATGAGCACTGTGAGCAAAATCGATTTTGAACCACTTTACCTACATATTATGACCTTTTGTTGATATTTTTTCTCGAATAATTGCCGTACTTCCAACATGCATGTTTGTTGGGAAAAACAGCTATATTGTACTGCATAAAAATGGGTCGTTTGGGGTATATAGCTCAAACCTTAGCCTATTATGCTGTGGTTGAGCGCATTTATCGTTGTAAATCTTCAGATATTGAAGCTCTAACCAAAATTATGCTACCAGACGACCTTCTTACTTTTGGTTATTACGCCAAGTAGTCAAAAACAACAATAATTGTGCAAAATCTATTATATTCAAACCATCAAAAGTTTCATGCGAAATGGACTTCATGTTCGGCAAATTATCCTGTGGGTGGATGCTTTTCAGCTCATGGATTCAGGTAGTTCAGGTAATTATAATGTTGTGCTCCTTCCAATAAAATCGTAACCTGTATTTTGGCAACAAATGCTAAATATTGTCCAAAAAGGTTTAATCTATCGTGTCACTATGCATATAACAATTGTGAATTTATGGATATTATCCATTCATCTATGTGCGAAAATAAGTAAGTCCATTCAGTAGGCTTTCTATTGGGCAGAAGAAGAATATAATGCCTAACCTGCCTGCTTAAGTGGCTGCTTAAAACCGAGTGAGAACGATTTTTCACGCAAGTTACCGTAATGTAAACTAAAATATGCTTGATACGCAAAAAAGTTGTCTGTTCCAAAAAGTTGCATCATATCATGGAGTCTATATTATATCATAAACGATTTCAAGAGAAAAGAAATAGGGTAGGGTTTCTTATCCCATTCCCGGCATAATAAGCTAGTGCTGCATTGTTTGTCGATATTCTCGCAGGAAGCGCTTTAGTTGAAAGTGTTTAGACATATAATTTTTCAGGGTTTATCATCTGTTTGAAAATAAAGAATGCTTACTCACCATAGTTTAAAAATGCTACCGATGGTTTCAAGCATGCCAACGTACGGCCTGATAAGCTCCTTTTACATTATTTACTATAATTACCATAGGTAACAACTTTTAAACTGGATTCAACTAATTTCATAATTCATTGAATACCACTAGAATTTTCTTCGATTTTTTGTGGAATTATTCGTGAGCGAACTCAATGTACTGCGTAAAACGCGATACCGGAGCATTCGAAGCAAAGTGTTGCTGTGTTACGAAATATGATTCAAAACGAAATTTTAGAGATTAAGCGTTCTAAATAAAATATTTACCTGAATTAAAGAAAAAACAGAAACAGAAAGGCAAGGCGCTCGTTCATTTAATTTTCATACATTTAAATCCATTAATTCCACCATCTGACAGCTGTATTTTATTCAGCCTGCGTTCTTTGTACTTGACTCGACTTTGAGTCGAGTCAAGGCAGACACTGAAGACGGCCTTACTGTTGAGGTCGAAATACGTATCTGCTGATACAATTAAGTGGTGGAATTTCAATGGATTGTCAAACTCGTCTTATGACAAGTGAAAACATTCTACTAAAAGCTCAAAATAATTTTCTTATTAAATTTTCAATAATGATTCAAATTATTGGTGGAACAGTGGATTATCGATGCAACAAACTCTTTTCACTCAGGTAAATGCGAAGTCTGAGATTTTGGCAATACGGACGAAACCTTTCCAGGGTGCAGAACTTGTTAAGGAACTGCATAGGGTAAAAGACCCAACAGTGGAGGAGCTAAGCACGATCCATCACCATTTATTCGCCTACACCACCTCTATATTCCATTTTGCTTACCTTAGATACTATTCGAGCTCATCAAATATATTTTAAACAAAAGTGATCTAATTGCTGCAGACCATCATTGTTACCTAAATTGTACCTCTAATTATTGGTAGTGTTCCAATAGTTGCGGTATTTAATTCTGTTCTATAGTTGTGAATCCATTATTGTTTTGATATGGGACTGCAACTATTGGACACTACTGCAACTATTGGCAAACCGAGAAACGGATAAGGTAATATAATAATACTTTACCAGTTTGAGATTTCTTCTGTTTTCTTTATTTCGCGTAATGAAGTCAACAAATTGATAGACTTAATGGGCTGCGTTTAATTAGTAGATTTCGTAAAATAACACTACCGCAACTATAGTAACACCACGACTATCGGAACTTTGCCCTATCCTGTTGTGACATAGTATGCTTAAGAGAAAACTTCAACTCAGCAGTATTAGTTCGTGAAGCAATATCGTGAATATAAATTGTTTTACAAAAGATTTGGAAACTGTGATGGTGAGATATATTAGAAACGGTAATCCACTTCCAGCGTGTATTGATGACAGATATACGAATATCATTCGTATAATGGAACGTACACACAGTCAAGCAGTTTGACCAACATGACTCCACCTCTCGTTTATTCAAACATCCATCAAGTTTTACCAACAGCGACACGAACAATCAATTTATTCGACCAACAATATCACACACGAACGACCGAAGCGCCAACTTGAGCATCAACCATCAAAAATATATGGGGTTTGCACTTCACTACAAATGCTCAAACATGTTCGGCGATCCTTGGCTCCACCCCGACAACTCAACCAAAATCAAACCGTTTTAATTTTTCCAACCGAGCGCCAACTGTCAAATGGTTGTTCGAACAACTTCCACACGTTCAACAAGCAGCAACTGAAGGCTTTCTGGGGTGGAGTCAATGTTCGTCGAACTGCTTGACTGGTGTACGTAGCATAACAGTTCGGTTGCCAACATTAACTAGTGAATACAAGCCATGACCTCGTCGGGCAACGAACGGAGTTGCACGCGCGATAAGACACACGTCAGTAATCACACCAACGGTTAGATCGTTCAGCGGAATTGGGCACACATTTGGCGATCCTGCCAGGTTGTTCCTGGTTGGAAATTATTGTTTTGTAAGTATCCTTTGGGCGTGATTGGGACATTTTTTCTTCGGTTTCGTTGTGATGTCGGGCGGAGTGAGAAAGAGCGCCAGAATAATGATTTCTAGAACTTTCAAAGGCGTAATCTATTTGACCTGAAATTTGGAAACGCTAATACTCCACAGTATATTTGGAACAACTGACGTTACTACTAGATAGATAGGAATCTGTTCTTTCTGTTGGACACAAAAGTTCACTGAAATAGTTTGAATTAAGAGCACAATCGCCGTTTCAAAAATCAAGGTCAGAATCAATTACGCCCATTTGAAAAAGTTCCTAGATTTGTTTTCTCATCGGTTTCGACTAGTAATGTCGAAGACGCTCTGGAAGAACATCGGATTGAATGATTTGGTCATCGGTTTCGACTTAGGTGTCGAAGACGCTCTGGAAAAAGCGTCGGATTAAATAATTTGCTGTTCTTATCGGTTTCGAGTAAGCATGATTTGTTTTCGAAATACATTATTTGTTTCTCATCGGTTTTCTGCTTGTGTGTCGAGACGCTCTGGAAAGTGTCATTGAAAGATTTGGTCATCGGTTTCGACTTGTGATGTCGAAGACTCTCTGGAAGTGCGACAGATTAAAGATTTGACATCGGTTTTAGACTTGTAATGTCGAAGACGTTTGGAAGATCGTTAGATTGAATTATGTCGAGCGTGAGGAAGATCCGGAATAAATGATTTGTTTTCTCATCGGTTTCGACTAGTAATGTCGAAGACGCTCTGGAAGTGCGTCGAATTGAATGATTTTTCCATCGGTTTCGATTTATGATGTCAAAGACGCTCTGAAGGGCGTCGGATTGAATGGTTTGCTCATCGGTTTCGACTTGGGATGTCAAAGACGTTCTGGAAGAGCGTCGGTTTGAATAATTTGCTGTTCTTATCGGTTTCGAGTTAGCATAATTTGTTTTCGAAATACATTATTTGTTTTCTCATTGGTTTTCTGCTTGTGTCGTTGAAGGTGCTCTTGAAGAGTATCGGATTGCTGCAGCTTTTGATGGTAAAGTTGTGAAGAAAGGGGCGGATTATTCGTGTAAAAGAAACGTTAATGCGGTGGACCAGGAGAACGCAACGAATTTGAATTGGGATGTGTTTCAAAATGGGAATTGAGTACGAATATTGGATTGTAAAATTAGACTTGGCTGTAATTTAAATGTGAATAATTTAAAGTAATTTAAATTAAAATGTAATTTAAATGTAAATAGTTGTTTATGAAAATCCCAAGCCCCTGGTTTTTTCTCTTTTTAGTGAGACAAGAAGAGGAATGTGAAGGTGAGATATATTAGAAAACGGGTAATCCACTTCCAGCGTGTATTGATGACAGATATACAAATATCATTCGTATAACAGTTCGGTGCCAACATTGACTAGTGAATAGCAGGCCATGACTTTGCTCTTTCCTCAACGGGCAACGAACGGAGTTGCACGCGCAATAAGACAGCACTTCAGCAATCACACCAACAGTAGGTCGTTCGGCGGAATTGGCCACATAAAACTGCGTTACGTACATGTCGAAATTTTACATGCTTGCAATCGATGAAAATACTAAGGGATGCGTGATAACACACTTTTCTAACGAAACGAAACGAAACGAAATTTAAAATGTCTATGATGATTCGGATCGAAACGAAACGAAGTATAGATTTACTTTCAAAACTTCGAAAACGAAACGAAATCAAGGTTCATTTGATTCGAAATTTTCGAAACGAAACGAAATTTTATTTTTTTCCGCGGAATTTTGATTAAATTGGTTTACATTGGTACACATATTACGTAAGCAATTTTTCTGGGTTTTCAATCCCCCTCCCCCCATGTAAGATTTTTTTTCATACAAATGATTTTTTATCTATATGGTGCGTAAGAAAACGATGAACCCCTCCTCCATAAGTGCTTTATCAGCAATTGATTTCACTCTTTTTCAAAGTCAAATAACTGTTTTACCATGTACAAATGTGCTCGACTTGCGGTTTGGCAGTATAGTCTTATATACTATCAGCTGACGAACTGAGCTATTGTTTGTGTGTCCTTGGATATGAGAACAGCTGTTATGGTCGAGTAGAAAAGCAATTAAGTAAAGAACTTCCAGCAATTTTGATGATCTTTCAACCCGTTCTGGATTTTTGCAAATTTCATGCGAAGATCTAGAAATGCCTCTACAAATCTTCAATGTTCCTTACGTATTGTGTAAATAGTCAAAGAAAGCTAGCTGATTAACTGTACACATTTTAGTTGCTAATCATGATTGGGTGAGAAACAACAGATATGCCCATCTTACCAATTAAATAATCTTCTTGAGATACAAAAAAGTTATTCTTATTGTATACTTGCTTCGAGGTTTCAATTCATGACGAATAACGATGCTGGTCACATCCTTACAGTCAATTTAGGATTAGGAAGGAAAATTAGTTTAATATCTTTGTTATAAAACAGCGGTTCTCAAATTGTTCTTGTTAGGTACCCTTCAGACTTGTGCATTAATGAGTACCATAATTTTTTGCTGTAAATGAAAATAATCGTAGCCTTTTGAAGGAGGCTTCGAGCCTTTTGAAAGAAGGCTTCTCGAGCCTTTGAAAGGAGGCTTCAAGCTTTGAAAGGAGGTTGAGCCTTTTTAAAGAGAGGCTTTGAGCCTTTTGAAAGGGAGGCTTCGAGCCTTTGAAAGAGGCTTCGAGCCTTTGAAAGGAGGTGTTTTGAAAGGAGGCTTCGAGCCTTTTGAAAGGAGGCTTCTGGAGCTTTTGAAAGGAGTTTTGAGCATTTTAAAGAAGGAGAAAGAAAAAAGTTTAAGAAGAGAGCTTAAAAAGATTTCGGGCCTCTGGAAAGGAGGATTCCAACCCTCTTTAGAGTAAGCTTCGAGCCTTTTAAAATGAGGCTGTCGAGCCTGTTCCTTCCTTTCTCCTTCCGAGCCTCTTGAAAGATCGAGGATTTAAAGAAGCAGAAAAAGGAAATTTCTAGAAAAACAGCTTGGCTTCCGTGCTTACGTTTTCGAACCTCTTGAAATGATGCTTCCAGTCACTTGAAAGGAGGCTTCCGAGCTGCTTGGAAGGAGGCTTCCGAGAAGCGTAGAAGGATGCTTCAATTCTCTTGTAACAAAGCAACTGAGCCTTTCGGAGAAAGTCTTCATGTCTTTCAAATGGAGGCTGAATCTGTAGACTCTAGATTTTAGTTAAAATCATATTCTTAACATATTATTCAACATTGTTTTGACCCGAAGATTGTCATAGAAGATTGTTCAGAATTTGTTCAGTCGAGGTTTGCCCTTTTGATCTTTTGTCCCACATCTCTTCATCCATTGTACTGGTTGTGGAGTAGGGTGTCCCAAAAAACATTGATGTTCGACAAGTCATGGTGCTCAACCCTGAAATGAAGGATATACCTGTCTGGATAATTTTGTAGAACAAACGCAATTTCTAGAAAATCCTTTAGAGTCGCAGCCAGATCGATTTTGAAAAATGAGCTTTTTAGGTCAAAATCAAATATTGGGTCCTTTCACAAATTTTTTCAGGGTCCCCATTCGTTTTATATTTTTTTATTTTTCTGTGGATCTTTGCCATATTCTTCATGGATTGGTTTTAGGTATTATACGTGTTTAGTCTGCAGAACTTTTAAATATCGAAAGCACATTTTTGACTAATTTTCGAAGTTATTTCATCCTTACACAAAATATTTTTTCTCAGAAAAACTTACTTCAAAGAGCTATTTAGAGGAGTATTTTCATAAAAAAAGATCCAAGAAATGTTTTTTTCTTTTTAAATATATTTTCATAACATAGCTTTATTTCGATATTTCTGAATTGGACCAGGATATATGAAATTATCAAATAATGGTTTACTATGATCTCTATTAGTTTAGATTCAATCATCAGGGAGCTTTTCACGGTATACAAAAAAACAAGGCAGGCGCAGCACGTATGTAAACATTCAGATGAATGTAAATATGTCGTCACTACTATCTTGCACAAGCTGAATTGAGACGATGCTCTATGCTTACTTTTGTATCTAACATGTGGCATTAAAATATGCGTCATCTTGACGTGTCACTTTTCTTACAAGCCTACCTTGTTGTATGTATACGTGATGCTTTTGACATGTCATATGACAGTCAAACATTTTTTCGTCGTTCCAGTTCGACAGCTTTTTCATCAGTTCACTTGAGATATTGGAAAAGTAAAAACGGAATAAAGTAAAGTAAAAACGGAAAATGACACTCAAGTGAGACTATATTTTATCGCCATGTTAGAGTACAAAGTAAGCATGCTGAGACCGTAGAGCATCGTCTCAGTTCAGCTTGTGCGAAGATAGTAGTGACCACACATGTTTACGTTCAAACTGAATGTTTACATACGTGCTGAGCCTGCTTTGTTTTTTGTATATCGTAAAAAGCATCCTATGTTTGAATCAAAACTAATAAAGAGATCATAGTAAACCTGATTACTTGTATATTGCTACATATTAATTGTTGGATGTGATATCATCTTATAACTGGCTCCTTCCATATACTCCGACCAAATCCTGTAATTCAGGTGATTAACTCCATCCGAAATAAAAGCTATGTTACATAGAAAATATTCCCATTCATTTGCTTTTGAATTGTTTTTTTATTAAATTGAAATATGTGCAATCTTGATGAAATTATAACATGCAAAGAAAAGTACCGAATTTGTACACTTTTTGACTATTTACTAAACTGCAATATCTTAGCCCAGGAACAACATTTCTTGGATCTTTTTATGAAAACACTTCTTATAAATAGCCTTTTGTAGTATGTAAGTTTTTCTAAACGAGAAAAAAATATTGTTTTGTAAAGATGAAATAACTTGAAAATTAGTCAAAAAATTGCTTTTCGACATTTAAAAAGTTCTGCAGACTGTAAAACGCATAATAACAAAACTAATTCATGGAGAATATGGCAAAGATCCACAGAAAATAAAAAATATAAACGATAGACCCTGAAAAATGTGAAAGGACCAATATTTGATTTTGACCTAAAAGCTCATTTTCCAGATCGGAGACGAGCCAGCCTCGGGCTGAAGCTCTTATAGCAAAAAAAAAAAAGCCTATTTTCCAAAAATGATCTTGATCGACTCTAAACGATTTTTAGAAATTCGGTTTGTTCTAAAAAATTATCCAGTCAGGTATATCTTCCATTACAGGGTTGAGCACCATGACTTTTCGAACATCGATTTTTTTTGGGACACCCTATTGTGGGGGACAATATTCAGAATGCCATGATTCACTGATCACCATGCATTGGGTAAGAGAGGTATTTTGGACCACCAGTTCGACGTTCATCATTTTGAACCACTGAGAGCAAATTCTCTTGGTGGTCCAAAATAAGATCCCCGTGAGTGATCCAAAATAAATCCTTTACCCTATTATGTCAAGACAAAGTTTATATATAAGAAAAATCAAAACTTTATCAATAAGTTTGATTAAACTGTGATTCATCCGCCATTAAGCATTTTGTCCGAGGTACCCCTGGCCCGGCGAAAGTACCTCAGTGGTACATGTCCCAGGTTGATAAACGTGTTATAAAGACGAGAAATGCTCTGATCTCTGTGAGCGCTACGGGAAATGAATCGTTGGTTAGAGAGAAGATAATACATGAAGCCCCTTGCTGACTACACATATTACGTAAGCACTTATGGGGGAGGTGGTCGGTCAATATTTATCCATAAATAAAAATTCATTTGTATGAAAAATCTTTCATGGGGAAGGTTCGATAAACCCAGAAAATTGCTTACGTAATAAGTGTACGACCCCTTATTGTAAACGAAGTTATTTTGAAAACAAGAAGACGAAAACGTGTTTCAAATCAATCCAACACGGTCTTCCGGCAACATCTTCAGGCAAGTACTTGTTCAGCTCAAACAGATCACTTCCTGATGCCTCCTGATTCCAGCTGCAGAGTGAATGCAGAGTCTCAAGCCGTTGGAGCCCGCAATCAAACATCGACGCACACTCTGTTGCTGGCCGTGAGGAAGACCCTTATCCGCCTCATCACAGTCGAGCGTTCCAGTCTACGTTCAACAGTCGTCACGGTCCTGTGTATGAATCAGAGAGAGGGTCTACCGGCAACCATCTTCAGGCAAGTACACTCCTAGTAGGATAGGCTCCATGCCTGACATCTCGCGTGATTCCAGCCGCAGTGTAACAGGAGAACTTCAGGCCGCTTCGTGTATCGTCTCAGCCAGCGGGCACCAAACACACGATTCACCGCCTCTGCAGGTTATCCCTACCAGCGCTCGGCATTCCTCAAACCACATGAATCTGATCCAGAACGTGAGAGGGTTGCGTAAAAAAACAGTCAGCTTCGTTTGGCGTTATCCAGCTGTGACTAAGACGTGCTCGTTTTCACGGAAACGTGGCTACGATCAGATATCAAAAGTACCGAAATTTCTTCCGATTACAATTTTTCCGTTGTGATCGCAACGATTTAATCAGTCATCATTCACGAGGTGGTGGCGTTTTAGTCGCAGTCAGAAATTCACTGAAAAGTGAATGTATCGTTAGCTAACTCGGTTAAACGGAACAAATCGCAGTCACATTAAGCCTCGTTCGCTTTTCGTTATTGCTGTGTATCTTCCGCCAAACTCTAGTATGCAGTTATACGTTGCTCGGATGCGAATCGTTCCATAGCAAACAATCTCCTCTGAGTCTGATATAGTTCTATCTATTGATGACTATAACCTTCCATCTTTGCGCTGGAATTTCGATGTTGATATCAACGGGTACGTCCCTTCCAACGTTTCCACTGACACTAAGCTGAACTCACGCAAGCAACAATGTTTACCAATGGCTTGAGGCAAATTAACCATGTTGTAAACATAAATGGAAGACTTCTCGATCTGATATTCACAACTCTCCCTGAGATGATTGATATAATTGAGCCAACATCTCCGCTACTGCCTATTGATATCCACCATAAACCAATCATCGTACTTCTTGACGAGAATGTCTGCAGCATTACCGTTGACGTAGACTGTTTTATATATGACTACTCGGATGCAACTTCGATCTGATTAATTCTACTTCTGACGACATCGATTGGACATCATCTCTGCGGTCTGATACAGTGGACGGGATGCTATCAGCCTCTACGAACTTCTTTGAAGGTTATCACACACACGTTCCTCGTAAGAAGCGTGCCCCAAAGTCTGATTTTAATCAACCTTGGTGGACTCCTGAGCTACGTAACCTTCGCAACAATCTCCGCAAGCTGCGTAGTCGATACTTCGTAACAAAGGACGTTTCTGACAGCGACAAACTTCGTGATTTCGAGCTGAATATAAAGCATTCTTCTGCTACACAAAATATAATAACGTTCAAGATTCTGTGAAGAGAATCCTTCCCGTTTCTGGAACTACATCAAAAGGGAAGAATGACAACGGTATCCCAGTTTGGTGAAATTTAATGGAACTACTTCAGGAACAAGCAATGAAGCAGCTAACCTTTTTGCTGCCTACTTCGAAAGTGTTTTCTGTAGATCATCTCCTGTCCGTCGCCAGAATTGTATTGGTCAAATACCTTCCTACAACATAAGCTTACCATGCTTTCAGTTTTCTCCTGATGAGATTCAGCAGCTCTGGAGATCTTGAACATCTAAAGGTCCAGGAGCAGACCATCTTCCTCCTGCATTTTTAGGAATTGCGCAGCCACGTTAGCGACTCCAATTGCTGCAGTGTTCAACCGCTCGCTGCAAGACAGAGTGTTTCATTTGCTTGGAAAACGCGTCCATAATACGATCCATAAATCTGAAGCCGAAATTGCGTCACCAATCATCGGAAATATCCATCCTCTGCTGCGAGCCGAAATGTGCAGGGAAAATGATGGGAGCATCTTGACGGACGAACGTTTGGTTATCGAAAGGTGGAAGCAGCACTACGAGGAACATTTGAATGGCGCTGAGAGTACAGGCAGTAAAAGTCAAGACAGCGGAGGAGATGACTACGTCAGTTCAGCGGACGATGGAAGCCAACCAGCCCCCACCTTAAGGGAAATTAAGAATGCCATACAACAGTTAAAGACGTCGCTAACCGCACTGCCACGAAGCCCAATTCACAGCTTCACTAGACCAATTAATTGGAACCCCATTCATAGTGACAATATGGCTGCTAGAAGGTTTCAAATAAGAAGCTCTCGGCTTATGGGAAAATTATAAGCTGAGTTTTGATTCTGATCTTTGATCTTGCAATCTACTACAAATGACACGAAGGTTCGCCTTTGGCTGAAAGGCCCGTGTCATCTGCAAACAAATATTTTGACACCCTGGTGGTAAATCAGGTAAGTCAGAAGTAAAATGTTATACAATATGGGCCCCAGTAGTTACCTTGGGGAACATCAGATTTAGAATTCTGATAGTTTACCTGCAGTGAGCGATCCGAGGAACGCCACTATCATCACACTGTCGCATATGCTCCTGGGCTTTGCGGACGACATAGACCTCCTTGGAATCGATCGCAGAGCAGTAGTGGAGGCTTTCCCACTGAGGGAGACGGCGAGAATATGTAACCATCAACTCTACCAAGACAAAGTACATGGTGGCAGGTAGAGATAGAGGAAGGCCTAGTGGTGTTGGTAGAGGTAGTGCTTGATGGGAATGTGTTTAGTTGTTTGTTTTGAAGTTGTATGTTTGAAGTTGTTGAAGAATTTGTTTACCTTGGAACGCTTGTTATATGAAAAGACGTGTTGCTGCGCAAAGGGCCTTTTACGGATTAGATAACCAGTTAGGTCCGCAACATGCAGACGGAAACGAAATTTGCTCTATACAAAACTCTGATTCTACCAGTGGCCCTATGGACATGAACCATGGACATTAAAAAAGGACCAGAGAGTTTCGGGATTTCGATCGAAAAGCGAACAATACTCGAGAGAAACTAGAAAATGGTGTGTGGTGAGACGATGAATCATGAGCTGTATCATATACAAAGAAGAAAATATTGTGAATCATATAAAACACAGCACACTTCAGTGGGCTGGTCACTAGTGCGAATGTCGGAAGAAAGAATAGCGAAAACAATATTCAAAGAGAACCATATGGAGCGGCGACTTCGTGGAAGGCCACTAACACGCTGGCTGCACGCGGTGGAATCGGACCTGAGGACCCTGAACGTTCGGGGAAACTGAGGAACATCGCATAAGACCGATGATTTTGAAGCTCTACAATACGTCAGGCATAGGTGTATCGACGCTGTAGCCAACCAGTTTCAGTTTCTTGGATTACTCGCTTGCAAAAAGTATTTTATCTGAAAATAATATGGTATGGGAAAAGCGTTTTTTTTTCTACACGGAAGTTGCCACACTTGAGAGTTTTAGACACTTTTTCTCTTGCATCACTCTCCTCTTCGTTTTATTGTCATAAAAGAAAAGCAAAACCACTCACCAAGGACAGTGTGTGGCAACCCACGTTAAATAATCTCATGTTTGCAAAATTGAGTAAAATTTATTCAACTTTTGGTTAGTTTTAATTTTAAATAAAAAATATTTTGAGCTTTTAGTGAAGTCTTCACTTTCATGAGACGAGTTTGTAAATCCCATTGAATTACCATTATAATTGTATCTTGTCAAGATACAATTAAGTTTTCTAATTTTAAATGAAGTATATTTTACATAATAATAAGTAAATTTCACTTAATTTTTTAAAAAATACCCCTTTTTGGGTTCTCGAACTAAATTCCCGATTTGAGTGAAAAGTACCTAATATTAGGTAGGGGAAACTGGACACACATGATCCCCACTTTTTGTTTAGGATATTTCTCGATGTAACATGCATATATTAGCACGCTTCTTGATGGACTTGATGAAGAATTTAATAAGCTATTCAAAAACGTCATTGAAGCATTTATTTGTTCATGAAAGTTACCAAAAATCGATTTTGCTGAAAGAAGAAAATTTGGCATTTTCAAAACTTTGGAGACTTGATCCTCATAGGGGAAATTGATCCTTTATGAGCTAAACATGTTTAGGTTCTTCCAAGTCTAATGAAAGGTTGAATTGGTTCAGCCTCAAATCCTAATAATTCTTAATAGTCTGCCGTAATATCAGTCGTGCAAAATTAAATATTGTTGGTATTAGGCAAGGAAGTATTTAAGTTTTCGAATAGAGTAATAGTGACAGATAGAATGTCTGCTATAGCAACAAAATTGGTGGTGATGATGATTTATCTGCAAACCATTCACTCCACTAAAACACAGTGGTCATATCACAACAACCATGATGTTCGAAGAGGATCTCTCTTTGTGATTGATACAGTTATGATACAAAAATGGTTGATCGATACATAAAATATCTTGTCTCTTATATTTTGATCTTCTTGCCCTCTAATGCATTCAATAAATTCTAGAATCCTTCTAAGCAGTGAAACAGACCCATTCCGTGATCATACCAGGATGAGGACTTCATACATCAATATGGTACTATCACACATCATCATTTTTGTAGCGCGTGTTATTATTACACAAATGTAAGGGTATGCGATATCACACTTTTTCCTAACGAAACGAAACGAAACGAAATTTAAAATGTCTATGTTGATTCGAAACGAAACGAAACGAAATATAGATTTACTTTCGAGTCTTCGAAACGATACGAAATCAGGGTCCATTTAATTCGAAATTTTCGAAACGAAACGAAATTTAATTTTTTTCCGCGGAATTTTATTAAATTATTTTTATATTATGTACGGAGTTTCGTTAAAAACCTAATTTCACCTGAATTTTCTTTATTTTTGTGAATTTTTTAATAGCGTTAACTCATAGTTTCATTGACGCTAAAGGTTCAATCGAGTAAAAAAGAACGGTGTAAAAAAGAACTGGGATAATCTACTCTGGATAAAAAAGTTATTCACTTGCTTCGGAGTTTCAATTCATGACCAATAATGATATGCTTACAGTCAATTCATCCCTTAGAGCCTTTCAACTCGTAAGCGGTGCTTACCATGTTCTTAAACCTAGTTTGAGGCCGAAGTGGAGGTGAATAAATCGGTTATTAATAAGAGGCGCTAAAAATAACTCCAAAAGGGCCCTTGAATCCACGACACGACTTTGCATCTTTGACAAAGTTATACTGATTCAAAGCTGGCGTTAACACAAATAGGATAGAATAGTTAAAGATACTTTTGTTTTCTGTTAGATATTTCTAACAAAACACTGAAGAGCTTTGAAGAAAACTAAATACGTATTTGTCGACTCAGAACGAGGTGTAGTAAGCATCTCAAATAGATGCGAGCAAAGCATAGGATTGCCAATCCAGAGATGGCGAGCTCGATTTCGGTCTGGTCAAAGATGTTTTCGTGGAAACTTTTCGACACCCTGGACATAGTGTATCCATTGTCTTGCCACACAAGATACATACTAATGACTGATGAAGTGCTATAGAATACTAAGTTGAAAAGCAGATCAAGTTCCAGTTGATGTAGAACCATTAAAGAAGAAGAAGTAAGCGTTAATAGAAAAAAAATGTATAGACTTAATCATTTATTCTTCTTCTTCTTCTTCTTATTGGCATTACATACCCACACTAGGACAGAGCCGCCTCGCAGCTTAGTGTTCATTAAGCACTTCCACAGTTATTAACTGCGAGGTTTCTAGCAAGTTACCATTTTGATCTGTATATCATGAGGCTAACACGATGATACTTTTATGCCAGGGAAGTCGAGACAATTTCCAATCCGAAAATTGCCTAGACCGGCACCGGGAATCGAACCCAGCCACCCTCAGCATGGTTTTGCTTTGTAGCCGCGCGTCTTACCGCACGGCTAAGGAGGGCCCATAATCATTTATTAGTTTATTTGTCTATATGATACATCAACAGGCTGTATTGGCCCCAATGATGCTTACTTATAATTAATTACAAAATGCGAAATTACTTTCTATGGTCAAGTATCATTATCAACTATTCCTAAAAAAGAACTGAACCTTTCGCGAATTAGTTGACGGGACAAGTTAAAATCAAAAAGAGATGCAACTCTGTTGAATAGTCTTTGAACGCCGATAGCACCGAACATACCGTAGTTCGTTTGATGCATAGGAGCCCTGAACATCGAACTATTCCTATGCAAGTGGTAGTTAATTTGTTCCAGAAGAGAAGGGCAGTCAAGTCGTCCTTGTAGTAGATCTGCTATCAGTAATGCTCTCGTTGTGCTTCGGCGGACGTAAAGGGGTTCCAGATCAATCAAACGGCAACGGCTTTCATAGCTTGGAAGACGGAAGGGTTTTCCACGGTAATCTGCGCAATGCGAATCTTAGAAAACGACGCTGGACGGATTCATCTTCGGCGCCATTATTATAGTGTGGAGACCAGACGACCGAGCAGTACTCCAGAACGGAACGAGTCAGGCAACAGTACAACGACTTTAGACAGTAAATGTCCGTGAATTCTCTGGCAATCCTGAAGATGAAACTAAACCTTTGATGCTTTGCTGACAACGTAGGAAACATGCTGCTTAAAGGTGAGTTTTGAGTCTAGAATAACACCCAGATCCTTAACTTGATTGACCTGTTCAAGTTCTGGTCATACTTACAAGATATATTGAATTATTGTTTCCCTTTCCGCGAGAAAGAGATTACCGAACATTTAGATGGGTTAACATCCATTCGAGTTAAGACACACCAACTTCAAAGGCATCCAGTTGGCGTTGGAGAGTGATGCCTTCAATGGAACAAATTCGAGATACAGTTTGAGGTCGTCTGCATAGCAGAGCCGTGGTCCTTGATTGTAAGAATGACGTCGTTGAAATAGATCAGAAATATCAGTAGTCCCAGGTGACTACCCTGAGGAATGCCTGAGGTAGCGGCAAAATGATTCGACTGATGATCTCCGATAGCCACGGTAAGGCTGCGACCGGTGAAATACGACTGGAACCATCGCAGAGAGAACCATTGATTCCGAGGCGATTCAATTTGTCAAAGGCTGCTGTTAGGTCGGTATAGATAACGTCCGTTTGACTGCGATCCACCATGCTGCTATTGATGTAGGAGGTAAGGCACAAAGATTTGTAGCCGTGAAACGTCCAGGCATAAACCATGTTGGTCGTCACTAATGTATGATTTACAATGGGCGAGTAGAGGTTCCAGATGACTAGCTCGAACAACTTGGCAACAGCAGACAATGAGATGATACGGTAATTTGCATCTGTTACCTTTCTTATGAGCAGGAAATGTGCGCTATCTTCCAACAAGACGGAAAAATTCTGACGTAATCGAAAGTTGGAAAAAATGTAATCGATGTGCGTTTTCAGAAATACGGAGGAATTCCATCTGGTCCGGGGTTGTAGGATGCTTTTGTTTCAATGCAGCTTCGCGAACTATTTCAACATTGATATCAACCATACTCATAGCTTGGCGAGATAGGAACGAGCTCATAGCATTTCGTATTTGATCTTCTGATAATCTTCATTGCTGAAAACACTGGCGAATTTTCTGCAAACAGTCTACTGATGTCCTGAGAATTAGACGCCAAAATTCCGTTAAGCGTTGCACTTTTACGTACCTCCAGAACTAGGATGTGTTTTCAGCCTCTGCAGTCCACGCTGATACTGAGAAGCAACTTTGGCAGTCCGTTTGTATTCGTGATTGATTGCATGCAGTGCCGTTTCAATGACAGCAATACGGTACTTTGAGAACTTCTATCGCTTCTTTTATACGACTTCAGTCGTCGCAGACCACCGTTGCCAAGGTGCGTGGGGGTTATGTCTTACTATTTGGGAAATGTTCGTCAACGATATATGACAGTACATGAGAGAACGTTCAGCTGCTCGGTCGACGTCGTCATTGTCGAATATTACCCCAGTTCAAACTAGATATGAGATTTGAAATACTGCGATGATCAGCATTTCCGAAGACATAGAAGCATACAGCGGAGGAGGATAGTAGTTTCTAACTTTCGGTGTGGAGAAACCAGCAGAGGAGGATGGTGGTTAACTAGTTTAACCAGTGGTGATGGAGCCTCGCATATGAACGGCGCGACATCTTGAACGCTGACAAACCATAGGTCTAAGTTATTCACTACTCGGTTAGTTACGTGATTTATTTGCGAGAGCGTGGTAGAGCTGTAATTCTCTTTTCCAGAATAGTGGAAACAGATTGACAATGAGTTTCAATAACGCTAAGTTCGCGAATTTTGTCCTGTGGAATATATAGCGCGCAGAGGAACAATGTATGATCTCCGAATTCGATTAAGCCACAACTGTTCCAAGCAGTTCCATTCCTGATTCTCGATTTAGTTGAGTGAAGTTTTTATTAACAGCAACCAATACGCCGCCGCCTGTTGCTTTTTGACTATTATCCGCAGACCGGTCACATCGGAAAACCTCATAATCGTTGCCAAATATCTGCTGAAGAGCGTGAGTCCAACCATGTCAGTGAGAATGATGTTGTCGTAAGAAAGGTCAGAAATTGCTAACATAAAGTTTTGAAGATAGTTTTATGATTTAGTCTAGCGGCGCAGCCAAATTTTGATAATATAAAGTATTGTTTAAGATTAAATTTGTTTCGAAATTCCGCGGAATACCGTTAATCTTGAGAAACTGGTTTTATGAGCGAAATTTTGTAATTTCAAGAAACGAAACGAAATGAATAAATTAGATTTCGCCATGCTCAAATTCCGCGAAATTCGCGGAATTTCGTTTCGAACCACCTGAAACGAAATTTTCGAAATACCGCATATGCTTCACAAATGCGATTTCTCTTTAAGACTGGCAAAAGATGTTGAAAAACCTATTATTAAAAATTCCTTAAAAGATTTACAAATAAATGGTGATTGTAAGCAAACATCTCCTAGTTCAAACGGAAAACAAATTAATCACAGATCGGACAATACTGATTTAAAGCTGTGATTTGTTGAGTATTTTCAAAGCTTAATTTACACTCTTTTTCATTGAAAATAATGTTAAAATGCATTTAATAAAATAATCAAAACTAAGTATATTCAACTACACTTTGTTCTGGTTAATTAAATAAGGTATTGAGAAATTCAAATTGCGCGTGATAAGAGAAATAAAATTTATTTATACTTTTAACAAGAAAAGAATTTTAACAGATCAATTAGTTACATACAATACAATCATATGCGACGGAATACAACAAACGCCTTAATATATGCAATATCGGGATCAAGTGTGTCCAAACTGTGGGGGATCAAGTGTGTCCATGTTGAGTATTTATCTTGTTTTGTTTTTTATTCAATGGAAAATAAGCAATAGTTATTTGAATATAATTTCATAATAATAAAACTTTGTCCAGTAAAATTTGGTACGTTTTGGTTGGACATATTCAAAGTTATTAAACTTTTCTCCTTTAAGAAAAAGGATTGAGAATGCAATAATAAAAAACCTCTCTAAAACCAATATACATGAAGTAACTAATATCAATTGTTACTCAGATTCAATAATCTGTCTAATGGATTCGTTTGCACATATCACTGGTATAAAATGTGATTAGTTTTCGAGAAAACAAGGGGGATCATGTGTCCTCGGGGATCATGTGTCCAGTTTCCCTACTTTTATTCTACCGTGTATGTGGTTCTCCAGTTATCCCAGTAGCTAGTGATCACTTCACACCGTATTTGAATTTCTTATCTGCTCTCCATGGTAAAGTTTCTAATTATCTTTGAATTGAATTAGAAAAACAAATAAAAGCAGCTATGTACTTGGAAACACCATTACTGCAATACGACGTACGGTTATGAAACGAAAAATATCAAAATTACGGCTGTGGCAAGAAGTATTATAAAACAACACCCTCTCAAAACTAACGAACATTTGCATTCACCGACAGCGTCCTATTTCTTCTATCAGGAAGCAACGTTTCATAAACTGCACCAACCCACTTGAAAACCGCCAAGCCTACCACTTCATCACATCCGCGGCCGCACTATTTTTAAATACCGTTGTTTATTGTTGTTCTCAGTCTCGCTCGAAAATTAATTTCGAAGTGTTGCTAATTTATGCAGCTCATTGCTTCGCAGCTCTTATGCCCACTATTTGTTTCTTCGACAAGATGGTGTCGAAAGCGGCTGCAAGCGAGATGGCGATGACCGTACAGCTTTACTGTGCAACTTTGCGCTCACGACAACAGGCAATGGCGGGAAAAATTATTGTCGTAAATTTTAATTCAATTTGCACAAGAGCGCTCCCGCCACGTGGAACACAGCCAATATAAACACCAACTACAACCCGAAAGGAGGAAGTGGGGCAACACTATCGCTGTCTGGTTGACTATCCAGCATCGGGTCTCATGCTGGAAATAATAGCTGAAGCCCATCTAACAGCAGCTGCTGGCTGTTTGCAATTGTTGGTATCTGCCGAAGCATAATGTCTGAAAATTATAAGAAGAACCACTATGAGTACGCGGTCTTCACAATAATTTCAAGTAACTGAGGAATGAAACAAATTACTATGTAGAGTTAAATAGTTATACATTATAGTTATATATTATCACGGGAAATTCTTCTGAATTTCTAAGTTGAATCTTTGGAGTTCCAAGGGAACCTTTTTGAAATTTTCCGGGAGAATTCTGCTTATTTGTGGCATTAGTATGGAATAGTGTTCCCATTTAAGACACTACACAGCAAATAATTTTGAAAATTCAACGACGTGTAAAATTGCAGCTGGTCACAACAAACGAATAAACATTCGATATTCAATAAAATTTGATTGAATTTTACAAGAGTTAGTTTAAATTCATTTTGATTTAAAAGAACAGTAATATCAATTGAATTTTACGTTTATTTGCATGCTCCAAATATGTGCATGAAAATACATTTAAAATCACAACATATTTTTATCTGTGTATATACAAATATGCGAATTCAGAAAATTGTATACTGTATTTTATCAAATGTAAATTAACAATCAACAAGTTAAGCTGATTGTCAACCAAATGCGGGGATTAAATTGATTGAACAAAAAATAATTTAATGATCTTTTTTTTAAATTTAAACTCACCCCTCACCTCTGTTACGCGTGATTTTCTGGAATGATAGATCTTTTGCTATAGATTGGAATGGCACTGACTTACTTACTTGATGGACTACAGCTCTTCGAAGAAGAGCTCCTTTTTCACTGGACTCGATCCTGGGCCAATCGCTTCCAGTCGCCCTGAACATTGAGCGCCCTCAGGTCCTCTTCAACTGCAAAAAGCCATCGTGTACGCGGCCTTCCACGAAGCCTGCGGCCTCTTCCGGGTTCTCTACTAAATATTATCTTCGCTTGACGTTCTTCCGTTATACGAACAACGTGACCAGCCCACCGTAGTCTGCCGTGTTGTATAAGCTTAATAATATGCAGCCCTTCATACAGCTGGTACAATTCGTGGTTCATGCGACGCCGCCAGATACCGTTCTCCTGTTTACCGCAGAGTATTGTCCACAGTATCTTACGCTCAAACACTCCGAAAGCTCTCCGATCAGCCTCCTTTAACGTCCATGTATCATGGCCGTATAAAGCCACCGGAAGAATCAGAGTAGTATACAGCGCGAGTTTTGTTTAAGCTGATTACGAAGTCCGTATTAAGCCCTATTTGCAGCTGCAATACATCTTTTCACCTCGCAGGTAACATCGTTATCGCACGTCACTAATGTTCCAAGATACACAAATTCTTCTACCACTTCAAATTTTTCACCATCCAGCACCATTTCACCACCACCATTAATGAATCCACGTTGATTGCCAGCGACCATGTACTTCGTTTTACTGGTATTGATCGAGATTCCAATCCTCGCTGTCTCCCTCTTGAAAGGCACAAAAGCCACGGCATGGCAATCAATCCCGATAATATCGATATCGTCCCCAAATCCCTGGAGCCTATGCGATCTTGTGATAATGGTACCGCTTCTCTCGCTCCCTCGAGCGCTACATTGAACAGTAGATTCGAGAGTGCATCACCCTGCTGTTGAAAACCACCATTCTTCCACCACTGCTAATTGTAGTGCAGATTCCGGACGCTTCCCTGCAGCTGTCATCTCGACGGAACGTCAACGAGAAGGAAGGGAATAATGAAGGATAAACAATCCGAATTCGTTAACGAGCAGTGTCTGTGTCGGCCAAATTAGTAGTACTCCGTTTATGTACCTCAAGGCAGTTAATTCTGTTGAATCCAGTCGACACCCGTCAATCTCAAGTTCCCCAGATCCTATAATTCTCCGTTAAACCCGAAATCTGCCCACTGAAGTTCCGTTACAAGCCGTTTGAGGCAAGAATACTCTCAGGCTCCATTCTGGGTTAAATTCCGACACGTGAGTTAGATAATTTGTTAATCTTAATTGAAAATCCCTATTAAAACTATCTAAAACTTATTCTACTATAAAACCTAAATAGATGCTAGCTAAAACTTATTTCTAAAATTGATTTCCTAAATTTGTTCCTAGAATTAATAATAAAACACACCCATTTGTAAGGTTAAAACAAGACAAATAAGAACGTTTTGAGTTAAGGTTTCGTCAATTGGGTAGTGAAACATTGAATGTAAGTACTAGATGTATATGCATATTATCACTGAAGTAATTATTAATAATAAATTACAGCTTTAAGCTGCTTCTGTTTAACTGCTAAACAGAAGATTCAATTGAGTGCCCAACAAACATTGGAGGCTGAAAAAGGGCTCAATTCGTTGAAAATTGGCTTCTTCAGCCAAAAAAACTAGCTTGTTCAGCGTAAATTGTTTGTTGGGTGAATCTTATACTGCGTAGTAAGCAGTGAAAAGTTCCGTGAAGAAAGCAGTATCATGGAGTCTGCTCGAACTTGCGGGAAATGCCACATCAGTGGCTTGGTGCGCGAGATGGTAGGATGTGACATGTGTGATGTCTGGCTTCACAACGATTATGCTGGTATTGCAGCGGATAATGCGGATCCCAACAAAAACTGGCGCTGCGAGCAGTGCTTACACGATGAAGCGACGGAAGTAGCAACCAACGGTACCCAGAAAACATCGAGGACATCAAGCAGCATACGGGCGCAACGAGCAGAACTAGCCCTAAAGATGCTCGAAGAAGAACCAGCGCTGATGTTAAGAAACCGCGAAAAAGAGGACGAACTTCGCCGAAAAGAGGAAGAAGCCCAAATGAAGAGGGCAGAGGAGGACGCTAAGCTCTTGAGGCAGAAGCATGAGTTGTTAGTCTCTGGAGGATGGAAATGGGAGTACTAGAAGCGGCAGTAACGCAGGCCGAAAAAAGGTGCAGTCGTGGCTCGGAGCAAATCATGGTGGTGTAGTACCGTTAGCTGAGCAGCCACACCCATCTGGAGGCAGAGTTCAATCGACCATGGATCCAACGGTAACAACAGCAAGTCTTCCGACGTCGGAATTGCAGTCTGGTGTCGATGTTCTTCACAATAGCATTGCGGCGAGCATTATTATTATTATCTTTATTAAAGAGGTTTTCGGCCCTGGGCCGGTTCACCTCGTAGAATTTGCGGCGAGCATCTCCAAAGTTCCTAAATCGACATCCACGCCACACAAAACCATAAGAACACCTTTAGTTACCCCCCATTCATCAGTCTCTCTGACAAATGCGACACAGTATTCGGTCAAAGATTCCTCGTATGTGAAGTGGGGCGGGTATTACCCTGGGGAAAATATCCTTCAATCGTCCGCCATTCCGACGATTTTCGAAGCTCCTTTGAGTTCCATTAATATTGCTAAAAATGTTCCCTCGGTGCGAAACACTACACAAACGGTTCCGTTTTCTGTTGAGAGTCATACTAGTCAGTTTACACCACCTCATCCTACCAGTATTCAATGTACATCTACATCTGGGTGTGGAAGTTGGGCAGAGGAGGACAAATAAAATTAAACTTTGGTTTTGCATACCTGCTTTCGAAGTAGTCACTGATCCTGGTAATCAGGGCTACTTCGTCCGTCACATCTGCTTGCTTTGCAGCAACCTGCTGAGACGAGCGCTGTGATTTGTTTTTTACGAAAAATGGCCAGCTTTTGGCTTTTACGGCCCCCGCAATCTTCAACAGCAGCGCTCTCTCTCCGCTCATCAATTTGAAATCCTTTGGTTTCTCTATATATTTTCCTAGGTACTTTCGTAGCAGTGGGTCCCCCACCGGGAGGTTGGCGAGTTCCGACAACCCACGAACATCGGACTCGATTCCTGTTATTTCTCTTTCGGTGAGGTCTTCCAAGGCCGGGTTTACGAAGCCAGCCCTCTCTATAATGCATTTAAGGTGGGATGGTATGGTGCACTTCAGAAAGTTTTCCATGTTTTTCCAGAAAATAACCTGCCGGTTCAATATATTGCTGTTTCATATTTTTAATTTAGGAAATAATCCACAATCATTACCTCCGGCACTTCCATGCTCTTGTGAGAGAGAATTTCCTGGGCAGCCTGTGATTGCGTGAAGCTCGGATCCAACCAATTGATCCACCGTAAGGCCAAAGCCGTGAGCGAATAGTGTTGAGAACACAAAAAAACCGGAACACAAACACTTCCAGAGACTTGGATCTTCCGTAGTCAACCGTAATGACTAACCGAAACCCAATAGCATCTGCAAGCAGTAAAAAACACACCGAATCGGAACACGGACACTGTTAGAATATAAAATATTCCGTAGTCAGCTAAATGACCAGCCGGAACGCGAAAGCTGCGCGCGAGCAGCAAAGAACGTACCGGAACACTAAAACTTATATACGATCGAAACTACGTGATCAACGGAACCCAAAACTGCGAGCACGCAGCAGGGAACACACTAACAGGGCCGGTCAACGCAAGTAAATGTTTTACTGGAAGCGAAACTGTTGCAAAATGATTCTTATCGAATGTTTGACAACGATATATGTCATATCATTTTGCATAATTCTTGTTGTCAAGGTTTTCGAGCAGTTCTGTGTTGGCAACGCGTTTATCGCATTATTATCGCGCTTTCATCGCGATCTATCGCGTAAATCGCAGGTGAAAATTCTCATAGCAAAAAAAATCATTCTAATCGCGAAAATCTTTATGCCAAACAAGCTTCATCTACGACTTATCGTGGAAGTGGCGCACCCCTCGCGTGACTGCATGTCTTCAATGCCTTGTGCACGAAAACTATCGGTTTAGAGTGATGGTTAGTACTTGGTGGGCGAATTTTGCTGAATGACTGATGTAGGTGTTGTGCAAAATCCGACTTGTTTACGATTTGCGATGACGGTGGATCAAAGAATTCCCCTGGAAGTCGCAATGGTTGACCGTACACTATGTCTGCTGCAGAACATTTTAAATCTTCGCGATAAGCACTTCTGAGACCCAGTAGTACTAATGGTAATTCCTCGCTCCACCGTTTTACATTTTTGCACATTAACGCTGCTTTCAGTGTTCGGTGGAAACGTTCAACCAATCCGTTGGCTTGTGGATGGTAAGCCGTAGTGTGAATGTGATGAGTTCCTAATATGTATGCCAACTCGCGCAATAAATCAGACTCGAATTGACGGCCTTGGTCAGAGGTTATAGTCTCCGGAGTTCCAAATCGAGATATCCATCCAACGGTTAGAGCCTTTGCAACAGTACTAGCTGTGATATCCGGCAGCGGAATGGCCTCAGGCCATCGGGTGAATCGATCGATTATTGTTAATACGTAGCGATGTTCGTTTGATGCTGGTAGTGGTCCTATCTATGTGTAGATGTCGGAACCTAGATTTTGGAACATCAAATGGTACAAATGGAGCTACGGAGCGACGGCTCACCTTTGAGAGCTGACAATCGATGCACGTCCTAACAAATTGATTGATGCTTTTATTCAGTGCAGGCCACACGAACCTTTCCGAGGTAAGCTTCCTTGTAGCTCGTATACCGACATGGGCCAGACCGTTAAAATGCTTCAAAATAGTCTATCGGTGTTTCACTGGAACGAAAGAATGGATCCGGTCATTCAATGACATGTAGCAAAACACTGGATGTGCTGTATGAGGATTGGCTCAATTTTTAGAGAAGATGACGCCAATGACGTTTGAGTTCCATATCGTCAACTTGATCTGCAGCTATGGCACTGTAATCAATCGCAGCAATCATCTCGACTCTTGACAATGCATCTGCAACCGTGTTATTTACACCGCTAATGTGACGAATGTCAGTGGTAAATTCGGAAATATATCGCAGGTACCTGTCTTCATGTGGAAGCCGGCTGGCAGAGTTTGTACCCATAGCATGTGTTAAAGGTTTATGGTCGGTTAGAATGCAAAACCGGCGACCCTCGAGAAAATACCTGAAATATTTCACTGCCATTTTCATGGCTGTGAGCTCCCGTCCAAACGTAGAATAATTCTTTTGAGAGTTTGAAAACTTCTCGGCCAATCAACCAATCGGTTGCCACGATAATTTTGAATATTGCTGCAGGACTGCTCCAGCTGCACTGTTAGATGCATCGATCAATAATGATAGAGGCTTATTCGAATCTGGATAATATAACAATGCACAATCAGCGAGTGACTGCTTGCACTTTTCGAAAGCGACCAACGAAAAATCATTCCATTCGAGGGCTCGAGTGTCGTTCTTTTTGTTATCAGGAATCATCTGACGCAGTTCGGCTTGCATATCTACAGCTTTCGGAATGAATCTCTTGTAAACATTTACTAATGCGAGAAACCTACGAAGATCCTTTACAATTGCGGGTCGCGGATATTCAAGGACGGCTTGAACGCGAGAAGGCAACGGGCGTAGCCCCTCACTGCTAACCGAATATCCAAGAAACTCAACTTCGGATTGAGCGAAATGACTTTTGGAAACGTTGATCACCAGACCATATTTCTTCAATCGTTCGAAAACAATCCTAACGTGAACCAAGTGCTCTTCCAACGTCCTCGATGCGATGCCAATATCATCGATGAAAACTACCACGAAGTCAAGGTCGCCAAAAACTTTGTGCATGAACCGTTGAAATGATTGGCTTGCATTACATAGACCGAACTGCATTCGGGTGAACTCGTACAACCCAAACGGTGTAATTACTGCGGTCTTAGGGATGTCAGCTTCTTCAACTGGAATTTGATGATAGGCGTCCAAGTCCAAAGTAGTGAAAACATGCTTACCTTGGAAAGAGTTGAGCAAGTCGTGCACATGAGGTACTGGGTAACGATCCGGAACGGTGGCCTTGTTCAACTGTCGGTAGTCCCCAACAAATCTCCATTGCCCATCTTTTTTGGGTACGCAGTGGAGCGGGCTTGCCCAGCTGCTGCTTGATGGTCTGCAAATACCCAACTCTGACATCAAGGCAAATTCTTCTTTTGCTGCTTGTAATTTATCTGGGTGCATTCTTCTCGCCTTCAGTGCTATCGGCGGACCTTTTGTGATGATATGATGCGTGACAGCGTGCTTCACTTCGCCCTGTAACTTTGCTGGAATTGTTATTTCACGATACTCCGCTAGTAGAGCATGGAACGGATGATCGACGGAAATCGATGGTCATCACTTAACCTATGGTATGCAATTTCGTGCTGCTTTCTATTAGACTTTTGTTCTTCACATCAACCAACAACCCGAATTGTGCCAGAAAATTGGAACCGATTATCGCTTGGCTTACATCCGACACTAAAAATTCCACGTGAATTGCTGTCCTAAGTCAGTCGAAATGAGCTTTGAATATGTTTTATTTCAGAGCCGTTGGCAACACATTCGTGCAACACGAATGGCATTGGTCCAACAGATTTTTGTTGCCTGCTTGCTGGTACTATGGAGACGTCAGAACCCGTATCAATTAGGAATCGAATACCACTTGATTTGTCGTATATTTTTAGACGTCGGCTTGAAAAACTAGTGCCCACCTTAGCCGATTCAGATGAGCATGATTCTAGTTTTTTGGGCCCTGGTAAGTGCATGGTGGCTTGCAACGCTGTGCCTGTTGTCCAAATTTCCGATGGTACCAGCACATATCGTTTGTTGTTCTGAATGCTGACGATGATCGGCTACGGCGGCGGCGATCGGGGCTAGTGCTCCTTAGACGACGAAATTCTGCGCTGAGTCTTTCAAGCTGTCCTTCCATGTGCCCCCCCTGCTGATTAGAATCACCTCCAGTGGAGGAACCGGCTGCACCATTGGGACTCTCCGTACTTTTGTCAGCCACTTCCGCTAGTTTGGAGAGAGTTCCGTCACTGATCATGAGGATCGGCCGCATACGCGGAGCCGACATGCGCTGCAAGAATAACATCTTTAGGAGGTTAACGTTCACGATCAGTCCCGTGGCCAGCTCTTGCATTTTGGTCAAGATATGCGTTGGGCGCATGTCGCCAAGATCTGTGGAACCAAGTGATAAACCGGTGATAAAGCAAACCATGCAACTAGTCAAATTTGATTGATTTGTACTTGTCAACAGCCGGTGGATTGGAAACTAGATCAGCAATATGGCAGATTACTGACTGGTCCACTTTTGCCACAATGTGATAAAATTTGGTTTCATCCTTCGTTACATTTGCAAGGATAAACTGCGCTTCCGCTTGCGCAAACCACATTTCCGGATCTGTTTTCCAGAATTCGGGCAGCTTTACAGAAACCGCTGCTGAAACCGTCGCAGCAGCGCGCGCGGTCTGCTGATTGTTGTCGTCCGTCATACTGAATTTGAGGTTATGAATCGAGCTGAAGTCGAAATAACGAAAAAACGACCGAATCGTCGAACCGTGTTACGCAATTACTTCCGGATCACGTCGGGGTCACCAATGTGGCGGACGGGAATGAAAGGAAGCAGAATATGTACGGTTTACAGTATAATATTTAACTTTTATTTCTCATTTAAGAATACACGTTTTGTTTGTTTACCGCGCGAAAACTGGCAGAGCTTTTTCTCTCTTCATGAGGTTTTTATCGTTCATAAATTACGTCCCCATATGTACATTAATTGGCGATTGAAAGATGTAACTGCTTACAATCTACCTTATTTACAAAAACTATATACAAATTTATACACAATATTCCTGACTGCTACAAAGTATGTCCTCCGGATCAACAATATCAGTCAATCCTTCTTGGTCGCGGTGTGTATTAGCCCCATCGCTGGGTTGTCGGCCTAGTGTAGTGTCAACAAATTCATTACCGAATACGGGTATGCCTTGCCCTAGTCTGTGGAATCGTCATCAGCCTGTGTCACTAGGAGCTGATGCATCGGTGCCAGTATCATCAACAGCAGTTTATGTACAAGTCCAGGTTAGCCCGGGTATAGATGGTAGTTCGAATCCAGTAAATGCAGCATCATATGTGAATAGTTCGGCTTCGCAGCAAATCGGTGCACATTCCTCCACGTCACAGTTTCGGCCGTTTCAAGCTGCTCCCTCTGGTGAGCAAATAGCGGCGCGACATGTAATGCCGCGCGATTTGCCGATATTCTCTGGTGATCCACAAGATTGGCCGCTGTTTTCCAGTTCGTTTTACAACTCAACAGCGGCGTGCGGATACACAGACGTGGAGAACCTCGCCAGATTACAACGTTGTCTGAAAGGGCATGCACTTGAATCCGTGAGAAGTCGGTGTCGCACGTGATGGAGACACTACGGATGCTATACGGACGACCGGAAATTTTGATCCACTCCTTGTTACAGAAGTTGCGAGCTGTTTCTTCACCGAAAGCTGATAACTTGCAGTCAATCATTACCTATGGGATGGCTGTGCGTAACCTTGTCGACCATATGTACGTGGCAAACCTAGCGGAGCACTTATGTAATCCGATGTTAGTACACGAACTAGTAGAGAAGCTTCCGCCACAAATGCGAATGCAGTGGTCCTGATGTACGCTCAACTCCGGTTGTCAACCTGGCGACATTCGGGGACTTCATGTCAGAGTTGGTGAAGACAGCGTCGGATGTGACAATTCCTTCAGATTCTTTGATGCATCAGTCAAAGCCTGCCAACACAGTGCGAGAGAAGCAGAAAATGTACGTCAACGTGGAAAGAGATGAAGGTAAATCATCAACAGCGGTGGCAAGCAAACCTAATCCGGCAAAGGAACTGGAACCTATGAAGAGATTGTGCGCTTAGATGACAGTCATAAAGTAGCACGACAGGTGGAAGGCGATTCATTCAAAGGAACTTTGTAGAACGTGTTTGATTCCACATCGGAAGTGGCCTCGTCGTTCGGGCAAGGAGTGTCCAGTGGACGGTTGTCGTTTCCGTCACCACATGTTACTACATTCACGGTCAGCGATGGAATCAGGCAGTAGTCAGTCCACCGAAAAAGTCACTCGCCAGAATCATCATTCTGTGACGAAATCTTCTCTGTTTCGCTTTCTACCCGTGACGCTCGAAGGAAACGGCAAGAAGATAGAGACGTTTGCATTCCTGGATGATGGATGTGAGTCTACACTGATGGAAGCTGGACTTGCAGAGGAGCTGGACATTGCCGGCCCCGAGGAATCTCTCTGGCTAGCATGAACCGGAAATATTTCTCGAGAAGAGAAAGGTTCACAACGGATCCCGGTTACCATCTCGGGAACCGGACTTAAGAGTCAATGTCAGCTGAGCAACGTGCGTACGGTGCAGAAATTGAAGCTACAGAACCAGTTTTCCGAGCTACAAAACTCTATCCCCATCTAAAAGGCCTTCCGTTGCGAAGCTACGCTGACGCAGTGCCGAGAATTATCATCGGCATCGAACACGCACAGTTGCTCGCTACCCTGAAGATGCGAGAAGGCAGAGCAAACGAACCAATTGCAGCGAAGACGCGACTGGGATGGTGCGTGTACGGTAAACAGGCCAACGATACCAGTGCTGTTACGCGGCTACACGTTCACTCGGAGAAGATCGGAAACCGGGAGCTGCACGAGCTTATGAAGCAGTACTTTAAGTCAGAGTCAGAGGATGACAAACAAGCTCGTAAAATCCTGGAGACAACAACCCGTAGGGTTGACGGCCGTTTCGAAACTCTGGAAGTACAATAAGCTGTCTTTCCCAAACAGTTATCCACATGCAGTCGTTGGAACGGCAGCTTGCCAAAGAACCAGGACTTCGAGAACGAGTAAATAAGCAGATAGCCGATTACGAGTTGACACGAACTATTTATCGGAAGGATATAGATACTATAACATAATAATTTAATTTGATTAGGAAATAAATAAGGGGAAGGGGAGTGTAATAAACTTTCTTTTCTTTATCGTTTCAGAGAGCGAGCATTGGCGCTTAAACCTAGGCTAATTAGCCAGGGAAAGTTTAATAGCTTTGCCCCATCCCAGGGAAATCATCAATGGAGTGACATAAATTTCTTAGCATGGTCACTTCCAACGTTCGTTCAATCTTATTATATCATTTGCTTATAATGATATTCCTAAACTATATCCCTACCCACCATCCAACTCCTTGACATCTATAAGGGCGTAGGTGAGTCGCTGGCCTCTCGTTAAGTAGATGTAATATCAACATTTCCTTCCCTTCCCTAGTAACGGAGAAGATGGGCGTGGCCAGCAATGGTAGCTTTCATGAATTATCATCTCTGACCCCCAGTTGGATTGCTGTTAATTCCCAAATAGTAATCCATAAGCAGTTGGGGCAAGAAAGTTAAAGAATATACATGACAGCTATCAGTATGCAATCTACGAAATACTCCGTTACAACGCAACGCAAAAGATAGCCGATTACGAGTTGAAAGGGTACGCGCACCGAATAACCCCAGAAGTAGCTGAATCGGCAAATCCAGATCGTGTGTGGTATCTTCCGCTCGGCATAGTGAGGAACCCGAAGAAGCCGGAGAAGGTTCGGCTGATTCGGGATGCAGCAGCGCGAGTGAACGGTGTCTCGTTGAACGATATGTTAATAAAAGGACCAGATATGTTGACGTCCCTATACGCGGTCTTACTGCGCTCCCGTCAGAGACCAGTTGCTGTGCGTGGAGACATCCGAGAAATGTTCCACCAAGTTCGGGTTATCCAACAGGACAGACAGTCACAGTGGTTCGTTTATCGGGAACAGCTAGATCAGGAACCTCAGATCTTCGTCATGGATGTAGCGACGTTTGGCGCGACTTGCTCACCGTGCTCTGCACAATACATCAAGAACAGGAATGCAAAGGACTTTGCATCACAGTTCCCGAGAGCTGCTTCAGCGATCATCAACACCCACTACGTTGACGAATATTTAGTCAGTGTAGATACGGTTGATGAAGCGGTTCAACTGGTACAAGAAGAAAAATATGTACACGCGCAAGGAGGATTCGATATCAGAAACTTTTTGTCAAACTCCTCCGAGGTTCTGCGACGTTTGAACCAGACCGAGAACGTACAGGACAAATCGATGAACTTGGACAAGATTGCAGACGCCGAGCGTATCCTAGGGATGATATGAAGACCTGCTGCGGACGTATTCACCTTCGATAGCTTTATAAAGGATGACCTCGCAAAGCTACTAGTGGAAGGCCAACGAAACGTCAAGTCTTAAGGCTTGTTATGTCGCTGTTCGACCCAAATGGATTCATCGCACATTTTACAGTACACGGCAAGATTCTTATGCAACACATTTGGAGATCTGGTACGGATTGGGATGAAAAGATTGTAACAGGCTTGCATGAACTATGGAAGGGTTGAACGCAGCTCTTGGGTGAAGTCGAAGTTCCTCGTTGTTTCAAGTAGTAAGCTGCACGGCGGATTGCAACTCCATGTGTTTGTCGATGCAAGCGAATTGGCGTACGCCTGTGTTGTGTATCTTAGGATCTGCCAAGAAGGAAAGGTGCGATGTGTGCTCGTTGCGGCGAAGACGAAGGAGGCCCCACTAAAGCCGCTCTCCATCCCTCGTGTAGAACTGCAGGCCGGCCTGAAAGGCTGCCGACTGATGGAGAATGTCTGTACAGCATTGCAGTTGACAATAGAGAAGCGATTTGTCTGGACGCTGGACGGATTCAAGAACATCACTTTCGTGGATTAGAACGGATAGCCGACGCTATCACCCCTTCGTGAGCTTCCGTGTCGGCGAGATTCTGAATATTTCTACAGTAGACGAGTGGTATTACGTCCCGTCAAACAGAACGTAGATGACGATGCAACAAAGTGGGGAATTGGATCCAGTTTCAGCCCGAACAGCCGCTGGTACACCGGTCCTAATTTTCTCTCCTTGTCGGAAAACGAATGGCCCGAGCAACCAGCTAAGCAGTCGATACAAGAAGAGGAAGTACGAGTTGTGTTTCAGCACCATCGAAAAATGCCGCAACCTTTGATTGACGGGAACAGATTTTCGAACTGGAATCGTGTGTTACGAGCGACCGCATACGTGTTACGAGCAGCAAAGATTTTTGGAAAAAGAGGCCACCCTGGGCCATGTTGTGGCGGCAAGTACAGTGTGAAACATTCCCCGATGAGTACCGTACGTTGGAGTTCAACAAAAGTAATCCAAAGGAGCAGCCAAAGCGAATTGAGAAGTGTAGTCCGCTGTATAGGCTAGGCAGTCTCTGTATAGAGTAGAGTGGGGCAAGAGTGCGCGTGGGGTAAGAGTACGTTTTCGATTTTTTTAAGTAACAAAAAAAGATAAACTAGCAGCACTGCATCAGTTTGACAGGTATTCTGGTCAACCATTATCATGTGTAATTGTAAACGATTTGAATAAACAACAAGGGAGATATGGAGTTGGATAACTTTTTGGTCATTTTGCTAAAAATAATTGGATTTCCGCAACTAGTATTTCATTACCATATATACGTTCAATCAGGTGAACATTATACCATTTCGATAACCTATTGTATAGAGTACTTTATGGTACAGAACACCAATCCGGTTGGTTTTCCAAGAAGTCAGAACCATTACTTGAATAATTTTTGGGACTGTGGGGTAAAAGTACGCAGGAACCGGTGGGGCAAGAGTACGCATATGAATTTTCAAGTTATGATGTCAAACCCGTATCTCTGGCCGAAATAAGACTTGTTCCAAAGCGTAATGATCCACAACTTAGAAAAAAGGGACAGAATTCGAAATTATCACAAGTTTTTAGGATAATTTGAAGTAATTCGGTGTTAGAAAGGACTTAGCGAACAAAGCACTGAAGCGAAATAATGAAATTGCATTAGGACTTGTTGTACACCTAAACATAGTACGAAAACACAATTTCATCTAAATGATAATTTCATTTCATCAAAAGAAACATTCATAAATTACGCAACGTTTAGCTGGGGGGGGTTGCGAGATGTGTGACGATCCATATAATTTTTAGAGGATTCATACAAATAGTCTAAGATAGGGGGGGAGGGGTGATGAAATAGCCAAAATTTACGTTACGTGATTGGTGGACTTTCTTTAAGGAAAATGCCTTTGTATACGCCACGCGAAACCTGATATATATTTTTACCTCTGTAGTTTTTTTGTATATGTAAAAAACAATGATTTTTCGTATGAAAGTGCACATTTTTAGGACCCCCTCCCCCTTTAAGAGTTACGTAATCTTTAAACATTCCCTAATATAAGCTCATTAAACATCAATTAAATGTTATTAACTCTTATTTGTGTTAATATATACTTAAAGCACATGATTGGATAAATGCGTACTCTTACCCCACCCGATGCGCACTTTTACCCCACCGGTGGGGTAAGAGTGCGTTTTTCACTTGTCTTGTAATAAGGGTTCTACTAAAACGAATCTCAATAATTTCAATATTTTTTCCACTGGGTAACATAAAGGAAGAGTATATGAATCATCGACACTGATTTGATATGCAGAAGCTTGCTTCATAAGGGCCACATGATCGATTGAAAACTAAGTGCGTACTCTTGCCCCACTCTACTCTATGGACGATGATGGCGTTGTGAGAATGAGGAGCAGGATTGAGGCTGCTCCCGGCGTGTGCATTGGAACAAAATACCCTATTATATTACCGAAAGACAACAAGCTAACCGCGCTGCTCGTCGATAGTTATCACCGTCGCTTTAAACATCAGAACCGTGAAACGGTGTTCAACGAGATTCGTCAGCAGTTTCGTATTCCGAAGTTGCGCTCCCTGATACACGTGTCGCCAAAAAACTGTCAGCACTGCAAGGTTCAAAAGGCGGTACCTAAACCACCGATGATGGCGCCGCTTCCGAAGGTTCGATTGACGCCCCACATTCGAGCGTTCAGCTACACCGGCATAGACTACTTCGGTCCAATCCTTGTGAAGCAGGGGCGCAGTCTGACGAAGCGGTGGGTAGCACTGTTTACGTATCTCACTACGCGGGCGGTACATCTGGGGATAGTCCACAGTCTCTCCATGCAGTCCTGTGTGATGGCAATTCGCAGATTTTGTGCACGCAGAGGATCTCCATCTGACTTCTACTCCAACAATGGAGCCTGTTTCCGAGGAGCTAACAACCTGTTGACGGAGCAGCTAAAAACCATTCATGAAGGTTGTGCAGAGTTGGTATAGCGCACGCACGATCCACGCAGAGCACACATCTTCCAACAATTTGTGTGTAGAGCGCTCTTTCACACTACTGCGAACAAAACCAGCCACTCAGCCCCAAGCTCGATGACGCTGCGCGAGAAAAGGTTTGTGTGAGCAACTAAACATTTCATGTGAGAGATACTGCGTTGCGAGTGGCTGCTTTCGGTTCTGCGTCGTATCCGAGCGGGAGCAAATGATGGCTCAGTGCCGCAGCGCTGCGCGTACACTGCTGCGTGCACTTTTCTGTGCTCTCGCAGTGTTAAACAAAATGCTAATGAATCATCGGCGTGCTAGTGCAGTATATGAGCGTCGTTGGTTTGCTTGTTTGGTGTTTTCGACAATGGATTATTTTCGTGAAGATTTTTTTTATTTTTCATATGCACAACATATTGAAAGTTTGGGTGGTTTAAGAAATGTCTTTATATTTTAATGCAGGTAAATGACATTTGAATTTTTTGTTTTTTCTTGAATTAGAAATGAAATGAGAATTATTCTAAACGTTAAAGAAATTAACAAAATTTGCGCTTTAACAGTTTTTCCGTAAATAATAATTTTGACTTTTGGTTAAAACTAATTTAATTTCAAATGTGACAAAAAGGTTGAATGCCGTCAAATTTCCTGGAAGCATAATGTGGACACACAATAATTATCTTCTTCTTTTTCTTCTCTATAGAAATGAGTTGTTCTGCGTTTATATCCGCAAAATGGCAAGATGGATTTTCTTCATTCCTCATTTTTTTTAACAAAGAAAATAAATAGATGTTTGCGTGACTTTTTTCAGTTGCTCAGTTGTAGTTGTTCTTCCCTTGACGAATAAAATTCTAGATCGAATTCACTTTTCAAAAGGATTACTTATTTCGGTTGTCGGCACCCCGGTGATTATCAAGGGAAATGATCAGTTTATTGCCTAATTTCAAGCTATAAGCCAAGTTCTTAGCAATACTATCAATTTTTAAAATCTGTATAATGTACTTAAATGCAATAAATTTCATTGCTATTGACACAATAAATCTTGATCTTGCCAGCCATAACGCCCTCACTTCATAGTTTTTCATTGTGAGTGTTTTTTAGGGTACCAACAACCGACCACCTTTTTCGAAATGGCATAAAATTAACGCTTAATAAAATTGTTAATAAAAATTTTCCAATATATGAAACAATCTCTTCACCAGTTTTTAGCTGATGCCTATTGGCTTCCATTGGCATGCAAATAACACCACATTGTGCAATTGGGCGAAAATTATGGACCAAAACTCCACAAGTAGGTAAATTTAAAAAAGGCTGTGAAAAAAGTGTGTACCAAGTAAACCGAAAGAAATAATGACAGTTCCAATTTACAGAATTCCAGCAAAGAGCAATGCTTATATGAATTCAGCAACAGAGTATTGCTGATTCACGGTGATTAATTAACATTTGCTGGGATTCCAGTCAAGTGCCATAAAGTGACACATAAACTGTGCTTACCAGTAAAATAATGTTGAGTTCTGGTTTAAGTGAATATTAATGCTGTATTTCAGTACTGATTGAACTGAAATGCTGTGTGTGTATGTGTGTATGTGTACAAATTTTGTAGGAACTTGGCATTACCCGATTTACTCGCAGCAAATCCCATAGTTTGCTATTGAAAATTGGCCCGATCGGTCATTGCATTTAGGAAATATTGAAAAATCATTGTTTTTTTCCAAGAGTCCCTGGAAAAAAATTAAAGATCGATTTTTTTTCTTCAGGAATGGTGGCAATGCATAGTAATTAATGCAAAAACATGCAAAATGATAGAAGAAGTGCGTTCTATTCCCCTTGTGTGCTTTTTTGACCTTTGATTTTTTCAATACATTTTACGATGCACGAGAAAGACATCATTTTATCAGGGTTTTTCATAAATTAATTTGAGTGTTGCAATCAACAGATCATTATGAAAGCTGTTGATTCATTTATTGCAAGAAAATCAGATAAGGCTAAGTACAAAAAAGTTCGGTTTTGAAATGGTCCCATAGCAATTCCGTATACCTAATATACGAAAAAGGCATAAAGGTTTTGATTTTCATTTTTTTTTTGTAGCAAAAGCAATGTTTATGGGTAAACAAAAAACTCGTTGTGAAACTTTTCAGACTGAGTAACCGTTCAAAACAATATAAAAATAACTAACGAATCCGGCGTTAAACAAATGAAAAAAACGATGAAAATCCATTTTTTTTTTTTTAATTTGAAATTGGCCAGATCGGACTATGGGATCAGAAGATATTGACGAATTAGGGGAAATGTTCTGATCTCAATCTCACTGTACATATATCCATCTCATCGCTAAACAAAGAAATACGGCACCAAATTCGTCGCTTCCTTTTGTCAAATGCGTGCTCACTGCTGAAAAAAATCACAAAAATAATAAACAAACCTAATTCCTTTCCATTCCTTTGTTTTTGGTGGGATGGAAATAGACGCTGGTGTGCATCGGCGTGGTGACGCTGCGTTACCGCTTTTTCCCGGTGCACACCTGCGTCTTTTTGACGCCACGTGCACTCTGCGTTGAAATGACGCTACGTGGGCATCGGCCCTTAGGGTTTTTTCATTTAGTCCCCTTGTGACACGTTTCAGAAGGAGTATTTTAACTATTTAAATGATCAAAATCGTTTAGGCTGCTTGAGACCTGGGAGGGAGAAACAGCTACGAAAAATGTGTGTGTCAAGCCGAGCCGAAATCTAGCTGTCAGTGTGAGCCGAAAACGAAACTCTCGGCAAGCAAATTTTTGAAGGCAATATAACAACAAGAACACGCAAAACAGAACTTAGTCATTTCATGTGGCGCCTACGTTGATTGTTTTTTCTTGTTGAAAATTTACTTGTTGCATGACGACAGTATATACACGGTTAGATGACTTTACCCATTAATTGGTTCTCTTTTATTGTTGATATTATTCCCACCGTGAAAAAAATCATCCATTTTCTCACAAAAGTGAAAAAACCCATTAAAATGGGGAATCTACTCATTAAAATGGCTCTTTTATGAAAATAATGAGTGAACTTTTCACGGTGGGAATAATATCAACAATAAAAGAGTACCTATTAATGGGTAAATTCATCTAACCGTGTACTTTATTTGATGTGTAGTATCGAGAGCTCCCTCCCAGCTTGAGACCAGGCAGCTAATTGAAATTTTTTTTTTTGCAATTCCAGTTCATAATACTTGATTTCAATCATGCATGATTTATAAAACGGTTTACATGGGCGTAGCCAAGGGGGGGCAGGGGGGGGCAGTCGCCCCCCCTAAATTGTGGAAAGATTGAACGGGTACTGAAATGAATTCCTTCGAACATGTGCACTTTACGATCCAATCATATACAGAAATACGTGGTTGAAATTCAAAAAAATTCCAAAACTTATTAGGGCATCCAGGATCCATAATATATGAAAGTTCAAAACAACTCGAAACATTTCGGGCTCAAAAATTCTCCTTGAAATCCTTCTAGAAGCTCCCCTGGGAACTTCTAAATTCCTCCGGAAAGTTATCCAAATCCTTCTCATGTAATTGTAATTCCTCCTTATCTAGAAACCCCCCACTATTTTTTTTAGGAAATTCACGAGGAAATTCCTTGAAGATATCTTCTCTTCTCTCCAAGATTTACTTCTAGATATTTCTTCGGCTATTCTCTCTTCAGGAAGAATCCGGCATTTCCTTCAGGCATGTATTCGAGTGTTCCGTCAAGAATACATGTTACATTTCGCACCTCATTGCATAATACTCAACCCTAGCTATACATCAACCAATTTAGATGTGTAAGGAATAACAACAAAACCTCTTGTTTAGCGAGTGTGGAGGTTCTGTTGGCAAGGAGACAATTGGCTTCAGACAAATCACCGAAATTGTGAGTTATACATTATTTCTAATTATGTAAATAACTAAAAATAAATATATTATTTCAGCTTTTCAGCTAATGAATTACAAATATGTATTTTATTTGCTGTAAGCATCGGTTCGACGCCACCAGCCAATAGCTCCCGCAACAATACATACGGAATTTATTCCCAAAATTCTACCAGAAGTTTCTTCAAAAATTTCTTCAAACGGAAATCCTCCGATTTAGCTCCATAATTTCACTTGTAAATCTATAAGAAATTCCTTCGGAAATTCTTCTAGGAACTTCTCGGGGCTTTCCTCTCGGAACTCTTCCTTTAGTTCCTACGGGATTACTTCCAGGAAATTTTCCGGGAATACATCCAAACATTCAATAGCGAAATCATCTAGCATTCCAATCTGGAATTCTTTTGGCAATTACTTCAGAATATCCTTCAAGAAATCCTCTAGAAATATCTTCATGAATTTCTCCTGGAATTCGTCCAAGTATTTCCCCAGAAATTCTTACAGGTATTTTTTCGGGAGTTTCTTCAGGTACTTCTCCAGGAATTCCTTCAGGAATTTCTCCGGGAGATTTTCCGCGGAAGTGTACTAGAATTCCTTCCGGACCTTGCTCGGAATTTACTTGGATATCTGCCAAGAGTTCTTCCAGAAATTTCTTCGGAACAAACCGCAGAGATTTTCTTCAGCAATTAATCTGGGAATACTTTCAGGATTTCATCTGGAAATTTCTGCATTAATTCCTCCTGGTATTTTTCTGGGAATTCCTTCAGATATTTTTTCGGAAATTCCTTTAGGAACTTCTCTAAGAATTATTTCAGGACTTCCATGTGGGAATTCCTCCGGAAGTGTTTGTGGGAGTTCCTCCGGGAGTTCTTCCAGGAGTTTTTCCAAGAAATTCTCCGGTAATACCTCCAGGAACTTTACAGGGAATTCCTGGACGATATTTAGCAGGAATTTCACGGGAAATAGGATTTTGGAAGTTCCTTCAGAAATTTTTTTCTCTTCCTCTAGGGTATTCCACCGGATGTTCCTCTGAAGTTCCACCAGTAGTTCCTTCGGGAATTCAATCAGGCTTTCTTCCAGGAATTCATTTAGCATTTCTTTAGCCATTTATCTACAAATTCCTCCAGAAGTTCCTCTGAGAATTTCTCTGGGAGTTCTTACGGGAATTCCTCCGGGAGACTTTTAAGAATTCTTCCAGGAGTTCTTCAATAAATTCCTCCAAAAGTTCCACCGGCAGTTCCTCCGAGAATTCTTCTGATAATTTCTCCGGAAATTCCTATAGAAAATCCCCCGGGAGTTCCTCCGGAAATTACTCTGGGAGTTCCTCCGGGAGTTCCTTTTCAGAGAAACACCCGGAGAAACTGCAGGTGAAACTCCCGGAGGGATTCTCGTATAAACTGCTGGTGGATCTCCCGGAGGAATTCCCGAAGGAACTGCCGGAGGAGCTCCCGAAAGATCTCCCGTAAGAACTCCCGGAGGAATTTCAGGAGGAACTCCTAGAAGAATTCCTAGAGGACCTCCCGGATGAGCTCCCAGAGAAACTATCGGAAGAACTTCGGGAGGAATTTCCAGCTTAATTTCTGAAGAAAGCCTAAATGATTTCCTGAAAAAATCCTGAATAATTTCCTGGAATAGCTTCTGGTGGAACTCCCGGAAGAATTTCCGGAGAAACTCCCGGATGAATTGCTGGTGGAATTCCCGGAGGAACTCTCGAAGGAATTTTCTGAAGAAACTCCCAGGAGAATTTTCAAAGGAACCCCGGGGAAACTTCCAGAAGCATTCTCGGAAGCAAGAGAATTCATTCTCTAGACAAATCTCGTCTAGCTGAAACCTTTGTTGGGGTTTGTAGCTGGACCACCATCATCATCAGAGGACCTCCCGGAGAATTCCCTGAGTAGCTCGCAGAGAAATTCTCGGAGGAGCTTCTGGTGGAAAATCTATATAAATTCCTGAAGAAGCCTAAATAAATTCCAATTCTGCCGTATTCCCGGAAGAATTTTCAGAGGAACTGCCGATAGAACTACCGGAATAATTCTCGAAGGAAATCCTAAAGAAATTCTTGGTGGAAATGCCGGTGGAACTCCTGGAAGAATTCCAGGAGGAATTTTCGGAGAAACTCCTGGAGGATCTCCCAGTGGAAATCTTGAAGTTTCCACCGGAATTCTTTCAGGATTTCATTGCGAATTAATCTAGGAACTCCTCCGGAAATTCCATTGTTGATTTCATTTTCGGTATAATTTCTGTATAAATTTCCGGTGGAATTCCTGGAGGAATTCTTTGAAATTTTCACAAGAAATTATTCGAAACAATTCACGGAAAATTTTATGGAATTTACACAAGAAATTCGAAGATTTTTCGTGAAATTCTTAGGAATGTTTTCTGCGGAATTTCCACGGAATATTCTTATTCTTAAAAATTATGGGAAACAGCACGAAATTATTTGAATTATTGCAGGGAATTATGCAGAACTTATAAAGAAGTTCGTGAAGATTTTTTGGAGTAAATAATGGTGGAATTTTCGGATCAATTCCCGGCAAAATTTATGGTGGAATTCTTGAAGACACTGCCGAAGAAGTTGATGGAGGCATTCCTAAAGAATCCCTGATAGAATTTCGGATAGAATGCCAGGAGCAATTGTCGAAGGAATTCCTGGAGAAAGCTTGAATATTGATTTTTCTGCCTATTTTATAATAAATATTATTTCAGAGAGGATTTGTTTAGAAATTCAGATGTATGGTTCTAGTTTTCTTAAACTTTTGGAAGAATGCAGGGAAAAAGTAAAAGTGTGGCTTTGTAGTCTGTTTAAATCACTTAAAAAAAACGTCGAATAAAGGAAAGGCGAAGAAAAAGGAAGAGTGAAAATTTTCTTTTAAGTGTCCCGAGCATATCCCTAGTAACATTCTGGTTTTATGCTGGTTTTATCACAATCTGGAAGAGTAAATTATGGTCTTCAAGAGCGTTATAAAACTTAAAATGTTGCTTGGGTATATATGTACCAGCTATACCCCTGAAATCCCTTGAAAGGCCGACATTACGGTACGGAAGTAAAGTCCATGCAGTGTTTGAAAACGTATCAGAACACTGGAGCTATGAGTTTGGGAGGACAACGATGGTAAAAGAGCCGTAAGGAAAAGGTGGTAGTTTGTATGTATACATATAACTACTTCGGTAAGTTTGCCCCTTTTTCCATCCAAGCACTTAATACATTACGAATACTTAATCGTATCTAGAGACAATATTAACATCATATGTAATTATATGTAATTTATGAGCTGATACATTTAGTACTTCTAGTTAGAACGGAAGTTCATGGAGTACGTGAGTGAAATGCAAGAATTAATAGACCGGATAATCACCGCAACAGTGACGTTTTCGATTCATCATCAAAAAATCTTAGTGCCGTGACCCTAATGCAAACACCTTCATCAGTTTATAAGTAGTTCGACACCAAAAATAGTAATCAGAAAGATTTTGTTCACACTTACCGATGCTCGTAAACCCTCTAAACTCTTAAAACGTCTTTCATCGTTCGCTTCTATTATCTTGCTTAAAAACGCTATTCGACTTATCTTAGCTTAGATTTTAAAGTCTCGCTCAATATCAAACGCATTCAGACTTGTGCAGTGAGGCCACGTTGAACTTTCTTTCGCAGCTAACATCGCATGATAATCGTTCATCCAGATCGTTTGTTTAGAATATTCACGTGAAAATTAATGAGCATAACGCTCCTGAACCAATAATGTCATTTTTTTAGTACGACTTTAAAAGTTTCACGCATAAAAAAAGCAGCGCGAAAAATAAACCGCGTTATGAAGGGTGATGTTCATGGTGAGAGCTATTAGTTCTATTTCAACCATTCTTGTTTGGTTTGGTGTTTTCAGTTTTATAAGTTTTTTTTTTAAGTTTAGTAATAATACGAGATCAAGGTTTGTAAATTTTGTTATATGAATTTCTTTTATTTTATTTTATTTTTTCTGTTTTATCTCGTTTCAGAGAGCGAGTATTGGCGCTTTAGCCAAGGCATTAAAAGCCAAGACATGTGGAAGAAATACCTGTGTCCCATCCCTGGAAGTTGTTTCACCAAGGAGTGACACTAATCTTCTTAGCAATGTCACTTCCAACGACACTTTTTCATATATCCCCTGAATGTGAAACGGTTGGTACGGCTGTCCCCGTTTCTTCCTTTCGCGAATTCAGAACACTTCGTTGATCATGTTATTCATCTCTGAATAATCTGATTGCCGGTGAGTAATGAATTATCTCCCAATTCAAGCCTGCACGGTGGGCCTGGCCGTTTTAATATTTGTGTCTTATTTATGATATGCTACAAATATTAATACTGACAAGAAAATGCTCGGAAATACAACCGACATTTCCAGGATGCTTTTCAATACTGGCTGTGCATGTGCTAAGACAAGACAAGATGTGCTAAGACTTATGGAAGAATGCAGGATTTTTATAATAATTGTTATAGCCGATTTAATATTCTTTCTGAATACTAAGTTCGTTAATATTTTTCTCACTTTATTTAAAAATATCTGATGAGCAATAAATCACGCATTTTTAAATCCATTATTGTTTTAATCATTATTGTTTCGATTTGGTTTGGATTTGGTTTCATGTGTTAATATTCATGTGTTTTTATAAAACTACTATAAAACTACGATTTAGAAGACCAAAAAAGTTGCCCCCCCCTTCTCGAAATCCTGGCTACGCCCATGACGGTCTACATTTCCATACCATTGAAATGGGTCCTTTAATGAATATTATGGAACTCAAATGGGTTGCATAAAATCCATTTAAGCACTCGTAGTATGCATATAGAAACGTGGGTATCCAATCATGATTTGAACCAAATGGCAGGCATGAGATGAGCTTATTTATTTCATTATAAAGATATGTCACAACTGCGAACTCTAGTTTATATGGAAGCACAGTTCATTATCTTTCTAAAAACATCCTGGATGTTTTAGAAAGGATGCCCCCATCAGGGGTAGTACACTAATTAATGATTTGAGTGATTCCGCTCGCTTTCAAATCGACTTCTATAAAAACATTCTTCATGCCTGCCGTATCCTAACGGAACTATCAATTCTATACTTTCGCCTCTAATTCTATCATGAACATGTACGTCTAAGTTTGGAAGATGATATTAGCATTTCCATATCATCATAATTGGATACCCTACAACTCGTGCTGAAAAAATCATCCTTTTGTAACTAGTTGCACAACCTATAGTATACTATTTTACGATAACATGCTCGCATTAGAGCGAGAATTTAAAAAAAACGATAAAACAATTAAACTTGTCATCATATTCCAAAATCTGTTAAAGAATTAATACTTATCCTTTATCGATATTTGTACATTTAATGTCTCGCACATGTAGGTGTTTGTTAATTTTTCTATGTGAACTGTTACACTTCTCACAACCTTCCTATTCACCACAGGCCCGACAATTATATTACTGAAGGCCACTATGCATTCGTAAGTACAATCGTCGTGGCCATCCTTAATTACACGTACGTCTCAATTCTGCCGATTTTTGAAAAATTTGATTGAATAATAATGAATAATAACAATAATGTTATTCACTTACTCATGCATGGGGGTTATTTGAAATAATTTCCCTTTATACGGCTTTGAGCTTAATCTAGAATTAAAAAACACATTAATAAAGTATTAAAAAAATCGAAATATCACGCAACGCTTTCTGTACCCTATTTACTTGATTCTTTTGGGAATTATTATTCCCTAACGGAGCCGCAAATCAACTCAATTTTGAGTTCCATTAATTTGAATCTGCCTTTATCGTGGAAAAGCCAAATTTAAGTAAAATGGACAAAATCGGAGAGTACCAACTATTCCATTTATAAGTTTTAACTACAACCATAACCACAAGGTTTCATCAATTCAAATTTAACTTATTTTACTTTCGACATGAGCTTTAACCTCTAATGGTTCGTTCTCAAATTACGTCAGGCTAAATTTGGCAATTTTTGACCAGACCCTCCACTTCGTAACACTTTTTATGCGGGTGGTTTAATTTTTTTGTATGAATCGTAATGCTCGGTGTGATCTCTCCCCTTATCCCCTCTCCCCGTTACGTAATTTGTGAACAGCTCCTAATATGTAAAGTCGTCTAACCGTGTAACACCAAATCCACCGTTTTGTAGCTTATTTAACTTCCATTCATATAACATTTCATTATCGCAGTGACTTCATAAGACATCTTCCGTCTTCTGCAATGAACGAACTCCAGTCATCTCAAACATAGCTAAGCGCAGTGTGATCTGCGTACGTAGCTCTGCGCACACAGCGCTGCGCGCTTAAATGTGCTCTTTTGGCTACTTCTCACTTTTGCTTTCGCACACATTCGATGCGAGCTGTGTGGAATAGCCGGGATCGTGCGTATCGTTTGAGTGGAGAAACATAACAGCGCGCATTCTCTCTCTCACTGAAAGTAAATGTGTGCTGTGCGCGAAATCTCTTGCTCTTGATACGCACTGGGGAGTATGCCATCTCTGAGGTTGTGCAGTGACGTTCACCAATGCGAGGACGAGCTGGCATTTCAATCCCCCATCTGCCCCCCATATGGGCGGTTGTTGTTGGGAGCGCACGGTGCGTTCGGTAAAGGCCGCGATGGGAGACATTGCACAACATGCTCATCATCCAAACGACGAGGTCCTGGAAACTGTGGTGCTGGAAGCGGAGGCGATCGTCAACTCACGACCACTGACGTACGTTCCACTGGACGATGTCGAACAAGAAGCGTTAATCCCGAACCATTTTCTGCTATACGGCTCGAGTGGTATACTACAACCGAAGAGTCCACTGGTGTGCGATGGAGCTATGTTGCGTGACAGTTGCAGGTTGTCGTAGTATCTAGCGGACGTGTTTTGAAGACGTTGGGTCCGCGAGTATCTCCCAACAATATCAAGACGGACGAAGTGGTTCGAGCCCGTGAAACCCACGGAGCCCGGAGATGTGGTTGTTGTTGTCGACGAAAACAAGCGGAACGGATAGCAGCGAGCTCGTGTCATAGAAATCTCGAAAGGAAAGGACGGCCAAGTCGGAAGTGCAGCGGTAAAAACCGCAGGAGGGATACTAAAACGACCAGTGGTGAAGTTAGCTGTACTGGATGTCCGCAATGACTTAAAAGTAACCGATCATGAAACATTAGTCATAAATATAGAAAATAATGATATAACCGAAAATGATTTTGTTAAATTGAAGTGTTGGAGGAAATATTCGAAACAAGCTGTTTCGGATCTTGTTGCGAGAAACGTGGATTTTCAGGATATTTCCGGAAACTTAGATCAGAAATCAGCTGTTCTAACGAACGTTCTGAAAACAAGTACCAATAAGTTAATTGAACATAAATTTGTAACTTTAAATAACTCGAACAGCTGGTACAATTTGGATCTTCTGCGTCTAAGACGTAAAAGAGATAAATTGTACAATAGATTTTTGAGAAGACATAGTTGTAACAATTGGAACAGGTACAAGAATGCGCGGAACACGTATTCACAATCGTTGAAAAAAAACGCGTTGTGATTGTATTCAGAGGAAAATTGATCAGCATCAGAATAACAGCAGGGAGCTATGGAAAATTTTGAAATCTTTGTTGAAACCTAATAGTTCCAATCCGCGGTCCATAACTTTTAATGGCACATTAGAAAATTCTGAACAAGTAATTGCTTGCAATTTTAACGATTATTTCATCGATAGTGTTTCATCGATTAATCGGTCTATCGATTTGGTTGATGAGCCTGATGAAATAAAACAGCCGGTTAATAGTACATGTAGATTTGATTGTTTTCACCCAATTACTTTTGATGAACTTAAAAATATATGCTTTTCTTTGGGCAAAACGGCTGGAGTTGATAACGTTAACGCTAGAGTTATACAAGATTGTTTTCATGTCATTGGACACAAACTGCTGGACCTTATTAATGAATCTTTGAGAACCGGGCACGTGCCGCAGGTTTGGAAGGAATCTCTTATAATTCCTATTCAAAAGTTGCTGGAACGATTAAAGCCGAAGAGTTTCGTCCCATCAACATGTTGCACACATTAGATAAAATATTAGAACTTGTTGTGAAAGGCCAGTTGGTAACATATTTGAATAATAATAACTTGTTAATACAAGAGCAATCGGGATATCGAGAAGGACATTCTTGTGAAACCGCATTGAACTTAGTGTTAGCCAAATGGAAAGAAAACATGGAGTGTAAAGATACTATCATTGCTGTATATTTGGATCTTAAACGCGCCTTTGAAACAATCTCTAGGCCCTTATTGTTGGAAAAAATCATAAGGGTTGTGTGCAAGACACGACCGCCCGACGTAAACTACGTAAAACCGTTTGGTGAAATGAAGAACCTAGCAAGTCTCATCATTCATGAATATTACAAAATTATTCTTTTGATTACTTTTGAGACAACACTGGTTTCGAGCAATATTCAAAACATAAAATCCAACGATGGCAATATGTTGCAGTTTAGCGGTAAAATCATAGAGCCAGCATATGCATTTAAGTGAAATACTCTTGGGATATTCTGACTAACGAATGGTTGCTGTTGTGCTGGTGTTTAGGAATCCGCATGATCTGAAATCTGTCCTTTTCAGGGCATTAAATTTTCATTGGAGGAATTTGGTTTGACGGAGAGTAAATTCATGAGATTGTTCCGTTAAATCGGCAGCAGTAACGCAAAAATTCATTAGATTCAATCCATCATTTGACTTCTGCAGAGTTAGTGACTAAAAATCCATCGAAAGATAAAGACGCTATTAGCGTTTGAAATCTATCCTAATTTCGAAACGGTCTCGAATTTGGAAATTTCCGTTTTACACCCTGTATCTTCCCCTTAGACGTAGTTTACGTCAAAAAATTCGTCTCGGCTTAACCTTCGCTTCCACAAAATTGTAATCTTTCGATTGATTGTTAATAATCCGCCTTCCCAATCACAAGCTGCAACAAAACCAAAAAGATCTTGAGAAAATTTCACCTGGCTGCCACTGATGCCATCCATACGAATTCATATTTGTAGCATCTCTTCCCAGGGCGCACTTGTGATTCTGCTACGGAGATCAACATTATTACGTCGCCAAGTGGTTAATTTGCTCTTTGAATAATATTCGCCTCACCTCTTCCTTTGTATAGGATGGTGGCCCTGAGAAGAACCGATTGAATCATTCAGCAACTCCCCCGATGCTGGGACCGCTCTCCGCGACATTTCTAATGAAATGCCTCGCGCGCGCGGGAGAGCAGTTTTCTTATAATCAATAAAGATGGCTCATTAGTCCCGCCTCTTTGTTGTCGGGTATGGCTGGAAATATTGTGTAAACGTCATACACTCACCAAAGGGGCGTGGCTACAGATTCAACTTTATTGATTACAAGAGAGCAGGAAGAGGCGCGCGCGAGCCATTTCGTTCGAGATGTCGCGGAGACCAGACCATGGTACCACCTTCGGCATCGGCGGAGCTCCTACCGGAAATTTTATTCCCGGCGATCGTGTGGGTCGCGCGGTCGTCGCCATTAACATTAGCAGCGCTCAGTTTAAATTTTCTTGTATGAAGTAGGGGAAATGACGGCTTTGGCAGGTTTTGTGCTATTATTGTCAGGGGGGTTTTGTTGACCAAAATTCATGAAATTTGACCACAATATTCTTTGATATGCAAAGAATGTTTAGGCCAAATTTGAGCATAATGAGTTACAGAAAAACCCCCTGACAATAATAGAACAAACCTGCCAAAGCCGTTTCCCTTACTAACGATTGGCTACCATCAATGAAAGTAGCTTTTAAGTCACAACTTGAGGCGAGATGAGTTTTGATCAAAGTAAAACTTAATTGCTTGGTCATGGCAGATTGAAAGACTTATAATTTTAGTAGATAGTCATCCATGTGAATACCTTTTTGCAGCTTCTCCGTTTGACGCGCGCTCGTGATTCTACATACATACAGAAAACATACGATGATTCAACTCATTCATGAGTTTTAAGGTACTGAAATGCCACGCGCGCGCGGGAGAGCAGTTTTCTTATAACCGATAAAGATAGATCATTGGTCCCGCCTCTTTGTTGATCGGTATGAGTGCAAATATTATGTAACCGTAACACCTTCCAAAGGGGTTACAGGATTAACTTTATTGATTACAAGAAAGCAGCTCTTCCGCGCGCGCGAGCCATTTCGTTCGAGATGTCGCGGAGAGCAAACCGTGGTACCACCTTCGGCATCGGCGGAGCTCCTACCGGAAATTTTATTCCCGGCGATGGTGTGGGTCGCGCGGTCGTCGTCATTCAAATTAGCGCTCAGTTTAAATTTTCTTGTATGAAGTAGGGGGAATGACGGCTTTGGCAGGTTTTGTTCTATTATTGTCGGGGAGAGGGGGTTTGTTGCCAAATTTGATGAAATTTGGCCACAATATTCTTTGATATGCAAAGAATGTTTAGGCCAAATATGAGCATAATTAGTTACAGAAAACCCCCTGACAATAATAGAACAAAACTTGCCAAAGCCGCAATTTCCCCTACTAACGATTGGCTACCATCAATGAAATAGCTCTTAAGTCACAACTTGAGGCGAGATAAATTTTAATCAAAGTAAAACTTAATTGCTTGGTGATAAAAGATTGTTTTCCGTCGGTAGTAGAATCACGAGAGCACGATCAGAGAAAGACTTATAATTTTAGTAGATAGTCATCCATGCGAATACATTTTTGCAGCTCGCGTGCTCGTGATTCTACTACCGATGGCAACATTCTGCTGTCGCCAAGCGATTATAATTTGCATTTAGAAAAATTCGTCTCGGCATAACCTTCGTTTCTACAAAATTGTAATCTTTGGATTGATTGTTAATAATACAAATTCATATTTCTAGCATCTCCCCCCGGGGCGCACTCGTGATTCTGCTACGGACGGCAACATTATGGCGTCGCCAAATTTGATCTTTGAATAATTTTCGCCTCGCCTCTTCCTTTGTACAAAATGGTAGCCCTGAAAAGAACCGATAAATTTCAAATGATGCAACGATTCACACCACGGGCTGGAATACAATTAGCTCAGCAACTCCGCCGGGATTGCTCTCCGACACATTTCCCTCGCGCGCGGGGGAAAGCAGTTTTCTTATAATCAATAAAGATGGCCCATTAGTCCCGCTTTTTTGTTGTCCGGTATGAGTGCAAATATTGTGTAACCGTAACGCTCGCCAAAGGGGCGTGGCTACATGTTTAACTTGATTGATTACAAGAAAGCAGCTCTTCCGCGCGCGCGAGCCATTTCGTTCGAAATGTCGCGAAATGCAGATTGAGGTCTCACCATCGGCATCGGCGGAGCTCCTACTGAAATCTTATTCTCACCGATGGTGTGTGCCAGGTCGTGCGGTCGTCATCATCAACATCAGCACTCAAATTAAATGTCCTTGTCTGAAGTACTAAAGATCGGCTACCATCAATGAAAGTGGCTCTTGGGAGCGTCCACAAATTACGTAACGCTTGGAGGGGCAAGGGGTCAGGCGAAGTGTGACGACCCATACATAATTTTAAATGATTCATACAAAAAGTGTGACATAGGGGAGGAGGGTTGAAAATGCCCAATTTTGCGTTACGTAATTAACGGATCTTCCCTTAATGTGATTTGGGGAGGCACTACACACCGTGTTATTTTTCCTATCTTTTATCTCTTTCTAACATTGTCACCTCGTAATTTTGGAGTGGCGTATTTCGGTTTTCTGTTGTTTGATGTAGCTGTAAATGTATCAGCATGTAGATTGCGAGTAAGCACGCGCCGGTGATACTTTTTCAAAATCATATTTGCTGTAGAAAAAAAATTAAGCATTAATGATAATCAATAGTATCAATAGAATTGGCAAATTGCTGAAGGGTTTCCGAATCGATTGATAGGCAAATGTCGAAAATCCATCGAAAGATAAAGACGCTATTAGCGTTTGAAATCTATCCTAATAAGGTACCAGTCAAAACGATTAATGCAAGAGATGGCGTTTTTCAATGGTAGTAAAATCGAAATTTCATCACTATAAAACTACTAATCAGTGCAAACTAAGTGCAGGAGATAATCTTTTCACCTCATACTTCATTCCTTATCACTAGTTTCTTCTAAAACACCACCATTTTCCATAAATTTGCAAAATACTTGATTTTCCCATACATTTTATCGATTTCCAACTACCATTCTTCCATGAGCTCATGGTGAAAATTTTGAAAATCTCAGAACATAGAGTAGCAGGCTTAACAACACAGATAGAAACGCCGGTATCGCCACTCAGTGACGAGTACCGTAAACATGGTGCACGGAAGGTTGTTGTCTACACTTTTTACGGCTGCTGCACCCTGGAAGTAAATGTCATCGAAGTAAACAGTCGGTCCCTTATTTTTGTGACAGTCTCGAATTTGGAAATTTCCGTTTTAAACCCTGTATCTGAGTCTTCCCCTTAGACGAAGTTTACGTCAAAAAATCTGTAGCAAACATCAATACTGACGCCATATAATTTTCTTTAGTCATAATGCGAATCAATTGTTTGCATGGTCTCCTTCCGATACTTGCTTGGGATTCAACTACCGACGTTAGCGTTGCGCTTTGAATAAAGTTCATCTCGGAACCGATTTCTTTTTCAATCATCAACAGGAAAAATAAAAAAATAGAGTCTCGCGGGAAAATTTCATCTTGTGTCGACAACATCCAAATCGTTGCAAATGCCACATCAGTGAATAAATTGCTGTAGCAATCTTCCGATGACAGCCTATGCTCGGACCGGCACTAATGCTATGATTCCGCTACCAATGCCAAACAATTATGCTTTGTTCTTTGAAGAAAGTTCGTCCAATATCAACATTCTCAATCACTAAAATCATATAACTCCGAATTACGCTAGAAAATTTCACCGAAGAATTTTCCAGTTCCTAACGGTTGCACTTTAGGAAAATTATTTCAACTTAACCTTCCTCTTAAATATAATGATGGTCCTGAAAAGAACCGATTAATTGCCACTTATGTGCCTTATTAACAGCAGCCACTGGACTGCGCGACCGCCATCCGATGATTCGGCTTAACGAACGCCGTCGATTGCCAGATCCGCCGAAGATGGGACACGGATGAAAATGATGTGCTGCTGCTTCCACGACCGCCACCACCTCCGACCGAAAAAAATTCATCCGCACCACCACATCGCTGAGACAGCCGTTGTCACTGGGACCGCTTCTGGACGCCCTGGTCCACTCGCCGTGACATCCAGAATGAAAATGACGCGCGCACGCGAAACACGGGGCTTTTTATACACAGGGAAAACGAAGCAGTGGATCAAAAGGCCCGTACCTTACTGCAATCGGATGTCTGTGTTGGGGATTTATGAACGGAATTGAATTTTTCACCCGGTTTGGAAAGAAACAACATTTTCAATAGTTTAACGTTGATAATCAATAGTATCAATAGAATTGGCAAATTGCTGGAGAGTTTCTGAATCGATTGATAAGCAAATGTCGAAAATCCATCGAAAGATAAAGACGCTATTAGCGTTTGAAATCTATCCTAATTTCGTGACGGTCTCGAATTTGGAAATTTCGGTTTTACACCCTGTATCTGAGTCTTCCCCTTAGACGTAGTTTACGTCAAAAATCAAGCGCTTTGGAATTTCGGGTTCTGCGTATGAATGGTTCAGAAGCTATTTGTCTGACAGAATCCAAAGGACTGTTTTTAATGATTGTGTTTCAAATCCCATGGAAAGTAATCTTGGTGTTCCACAGGGAAGTGTATTAGGGCCCGTTTTATTTATTATGTATATTAATGACATGGGACGGGTCTTACGTTTTTGTAACATTAATCTTTTCGCGGATGACACAGTATTATTCATTGCAGCTAGAAATATCGATGATGTTGTTTCACGCTTGAATACAGATTTGCATTCTCTAAGTAGATGGTTGAAGTACAAACAGTTGAAGTTGAATATAAGTAAAACTAAATACATGGTAATTTCGCGAAATCGATTCATTGATAATGTTTCTGTTAGAATTGATGATGAAACACTTGATCGCGTTCGGGAAATTAAATATCTTGGCGTGATTCAGGGAATCATTTTTTCTGAAATGCGCTTGCGAAACAAGCGACAAAAGAGAACCGACGACAAAGCTTTGTTTTTGTCGCAGATAATAATGACAAAGATCCGAAAAAAAATTGTCAGCAACAAAAAAGAAGACAATCTTGTTGCTAACTTTTCATCCCGTTATTTTGCATTATGTCCAGAGCAAATTTCGGTTTTATGCCATCATAGTTTCTGCTTTATGGAAATATTCGAGAATCCAACAATGATTACAATATTAGCATCGTATTCTCGGAAATATCAGAGCATGCAAGGCAAATGATTCTTGTCATATTGTGTTCGGGTTCTGATAAAGGTTTGTCGCTAGGTGCGTTTGTCAGTAACAAACTCTGTTGACGACAAAGGGTATATTGTTAGGCGTTGCTCGAATATTGATTCCCTGGATTATTGATGATAAATTGAAATTTGATTCTCATATCAACAATGTCATCAAGAAAATAGCCAAGAAGTATGGAATTTTATGTCGATTAAAAAACGAATTAACTGTTGCGAGTAAAATACAGTTGTACAAATCAATCATCTCTCCTCACCTGGACTTTTGCGCCTCCATTTTATTTCTGGCCAATGAAACACAAATATCGAGGTTACAGCGTTTGCAAAATAAAGTAATGCGCTTGATTTTGAGATGTAATAGATTCACTTCCTCCTCCTTTTTGTTGGACGCTTTACAATGGTTATCAGTGAAGCAAAGAATTGTTTATTTAACTATGGTGTTCATATTCAAAATAATAAATGGATTGCTGCCCCGATATTTGTGTAATCGAATTGAAAGAGGAAGTGACATTCATAGATATAATACTAGAAACGCGGATGAAATAAGAACACCTTATTTTTTGTATGGAGCTTCACAAAATTCATTGTTTTATAAAGGAATAAACGTATTCAATTCGATGTCTATACACATCAAGCGTGCAAGGACACTATCACAGTTCAAGAGACTTTGTATTTCACACGTAAAAGCTGTTTTTTAAACAGTCATATATTTAAGTTTTTGGTATTGACTAATTGTGTATCTTGGCGAAGTTTGTGATAACGGATATCTTTTCTTGAACAATATAAATGATTTGTTATTTCAATAGGGCGCTTATAGACTATTTTGTTTGCCTCGATGATAATGATGATGGTATTTTATTTATTGAGTTGTATTTTTACATTCTTTTGTGCAGTCTACAAATGTTTGAGAATCGCGCGAATACAGGTATAAATGACTTTTACGATTTTTATGATCAATACTTGAAACATTTGGAACTGTTTGAAGGATACTATGAAAAGTAGTGAGCTCTCAGATAGAACGCGATTTTATCGAGACTTTTGGTATCTACGGAGAGGTAACACAAGTTTTGAATTTTTTCGAGTAAATTAAATTGATTGGTACTAGCGAGAATAGTTTGAGTACGCGCTTCTTGACGAAACTTTTGGCATCATGCGAGTGGTATCACAAGTTTTGTAACTTAATCGGGCTCACTGTACCACTGATGATGCTTGCAAAACTCTGTGGTGGAAATCAACTGTTTCTTTTTACTAACTTATGTTTTTTGCTGTATAGCGATGTTATATGTTAATGTTATTTATATCTGTGGAAATAATCGGATCGTTTATTGTTTGCCAAATCTGATTAAAATTGATCATTATTAATTATCTTAATGATAAATCGTCTAGCTCAAACCTTTGTAGGGGTATGTGGCGGGACCATCATCATCATCATCATCATCAAACCTCCGCATATCGTTCTGCTTCATTTTCTCCTGCGCCTCCTGGCGCTAACATTGAATTGAAATCCTGAATTTGTTTAAAGTGTCTTTAGCACCCATTATTTGGCAGAAGAATAAACAACATGAGGATTGAGTCCTGCTGTTTACTCTTCTAAATATCACATTTTGTCTATTTCGTGTCCATTATTACCTTTTCTCACGTGTTCTTGAATCTCGAACATTCCGTTTATCGTATTCGAATGTATCATTCCTATGTTCGGGGTTCTGCCAAAACGCACCAAGCGGCTTATTGGATGTCTTGTGATATTTTGATCGTAAAAGTATTTAAAACGGAAATCATTTCAATCAATTTAACCCCACATTTGCTGTAGGATATCCTTAGATATGGGGTAATAGAATAGAGGTAATAAACTATAGAGGACTATTGTCGCTGCGGTTCTCTTTGTTATCGTCCCCAAACATGTTGGGTATCTATCTGTCAAAACGTGCTGATTTTTCCTTCGTTGACATTTAGTGCTCTATCCTCGCCAGCAAAAGATGTTTCGCCAGTGATGACAGCGCCAATCTTTCTCTATAGTTTATTACCTCTATTGGTAGTAGGCAATCCAATACGATTCTTAATCAATTTAATCTCCTAAGCGAAAGCTTGGGTAGAAAATTGTTTTTTTTTTTTGTTGGCGCTTGGTGTGATTTGGCAAAGCCCCGGCCAAATGCGCCTCGCTACAATAAAGGAAAACAAGGATTCATTGCTAGGTGGATTCATTTGGGGTTTTATACACGTGTGAGAAAAACTAAAACATAGTGAGCTATGCCTATTGCATTTGTTTTTTGATGCATCCTATCTGTTTTTATTGTTTTCAATTCTGAATAAAAAAACTAAATTTCTTGTAAAAATGAAAACTCGTCAAAATTCGGATCAACCTGCATTGCGCAGGATTTCCGTCCGGACATCGATTCGGCGACGGCGGAGCCCCAAAACCCGGCGAACAACCAGAAGTCGCGCTATCCCAGACGATCCAGTTCAACTTGGCAGCATTCGTCCGAACCGTCAGCTAATCCAGGCAGCAGCTAGGCGAGCTCGCCGACGTGTTGTCGATCAGAACGACATTCCGGCGGAACGAAGGCGGTCAATCATTTGCGATGGAGAAAGCGTGGCCTATGACGACATTTCCGAAACGTATCAAGCAGGACGGATCGAAAAGGCGGTGAACTTTTTCGAAAACCTTGGACATAGTACAATGGTCGTCGTACCGCAATACCTGCAGGATAAAGCAGCGAATGCTTACTTTTTAGACAATTTGGCAAATCAGGGTAAATTAATTCGTTATGATTGTGATTCAGGAACGGCTATATTGAATATGTCACTGGAAAGGCAGCTACTTACGAAGGCTGTCGACGACGACGCTGCGGTTATTTCGGAAAGGGAGTTCGAAATAGCTTATTACGATAAGACGGAATACCAAACTGTTATCGATCAACGGGTTATAGGATTTTGTTTCTTTAAAGAAGAAATTTTCATTCCTGTCGACCCATATGGAAGATATGGACCCCTGCTTAATGATATTCTTAGAAAATAAATGATATATAAATACATCTATTGCTTTATTATCGACATGAAAACGTGAACTATTAATATTTCCCTCCCCTCGGATATGTGATCTTGCCGCGATGGGTGGGTTTATGCCATTAGCACTGATGTGGCAACCAAAGACATATCCTGTCGTGGTGGTATCACATGTTGACTATTTTTGTTCAATGCCGCGTCACAATTTGGCATTAACGCACTGATTTTACGGATGTGCATGTGAACCAACGGACATCGTGTCTCGGAGCTTGGAATACTAATGCAGTAAGGTGAGCCCCTTTTGTTAGTAACAATGAAGTGAGATCTCCTCCTTTTTCATATATACATTTCTGACGTGTTCTCTGATGATGATGATGATGATGAGCCGTAGCTACACTTAAATCTAGCTAGATAGGTATATATAGAGAAAATGTAATCAACTTTATCGACATTAATAAGTGTCGCGTTACCGTCTCCAGCACTTAGTTGCAACCTCACTTCTGCCCTTATTCATACTTACAACATATATACATATACTTACAACCTTATTCATAACTCTACATCCTTCTTCCACCCCAAGAAGATAAAAGAATGAAATGCAATAAAAGTACTTTATTTAAAGATAATTACGAATACAAAAAAACGTTTATGGACTGTAGCGCAAAGGAGACTTTCTGGTTCTGGCTGGACGTTTTGACTCCACGACTGGATTATCCGCTTTGTGTTTGTTGCTGTTTCAGGTGTCATTTCTGCTTCCACCATTCGCTCAGCCGATCGGGAACCGTTTGCTGGCGTTACATCTGGGCTCAATGATCGTGATTGCAATGCTGCTTCTTGCGATGGCCATTTTCTAAGATGACAAATCGGGCGCCGGTATTTAACTCCTTCTTCATTTATAACAATTGTATCGCTTCCTTTCTTTTCAATCACTTTGAAACGCTCCAATCGGAATGTGGGTTCTAGCTTTCCGATTTCGTAATTCCTAATCATCACCGTATCCCCAACTAAAATATCAAAGTAATTTGCCTTCCTTTTTTCGTCCGCGTATAGTTTGCCTACCATTTTCTTGATCGCATCATTCTCACGGATTCCTTCATATCACAGCTTCGGTTCTGCGCTGCCACAAGGTAATAAGTCCTTAACCGGTCTTCCTATTAGTAACTCAAACGGGGCTTTCTCTGTGACGGAGTGCGGAGTGGTATTATAACAGTGTACATATTCAGCAACAGCTTTACGCCAATCATTCTTCTAAACTTTCGCAATACGTAAAGCTCTCAAGATGCCTTGGTTCTGTCTTTCGACGAGGCCGTTCATCTGAGTATTTACCAACCGAATATTCTTATTTCAGCAGTATGCGGAAAACTCCTCGCTTGAGAATGAATGGTGGCCCGTTGTCACAGCGAACTGTTTCCGGATAAGATAATTCAGCGAAGATACTTTCCAGTGCTTCGATTGTTTTTGCAGCTGTCGTGACCTTCATCTCAACGACTTTCAAGTATCGACTAAAATAGTCAACCACCACAAGAAACGTCGCACATTGTTTCGCTGAGAAGAAGTCGATGGCAATGTCCTGCCACGCTCTTTCTGACATCTCTTTTCTAAGCATCGGCTCAGGTGGAAATTGCCTACTGACTGCCGTGCAGCCTAGACACTCTTGGACTCTATCGGTTACGTCACGATCCATGCATGTGCGCAAGCCCGAGCGGGAAAACTGTCATCACAATTTTGAGAAATAAAACACACGAACAATTCTGAGGTGACTTGCTAACTCCAAATCCAAAATCCGACTCTCTTCTTTATTTACAAAAACGTTATTTATAATTACTGGCTATTGTTTACAATTTTTCTCTCATTTTCAATAATGTTGCAGAATGTTGCATGCTACCTACATTTACTCTCATGTGACATTCTGCTCCGAGAGCATTCGTACTCTCTAAATAAACAATTATTTAACAATTGAGTCAGCTACTATTTCTAGGCCAGCTTATTCGCCAAGTTTTGCTTATACTTAAATATCCGTTATTTATTTTCAACAGCGGTTGCTATTTGATAACATAAATGGACAGGTTCCAACCTGTCCAATCTTTCCTTTGTTCGTTTATATAACATACTTCAAATATAGAAGAAAATGATGATTATTGCATGGCGTTTAGGGTCGCTACATCTCTTCCAACCCACTGAGCTTGAAATTAGAATTGTAAATTATCATTTCAAGTGGATAGTTGATGGTTTCGTTTCAAAACTTTACGGTTCTCCTGAAGCTATAGTTCAAAACATATTCATGAAATATTCAAAAGTTGTCCTCTGATCATTAAAAAATCCAACTTTTCAAGCAGTGTATATCTGTGACATACCTTGATACTATTTTCGTGCAACTTTCTTGATTCCTCAAATTAGTTTTGCTATAACTTTTTTGTAATATTTTCGCTTAATCCTTCTACACAAATATTTCCTCGAAAGTGTCTTACCTGATGATGCCTTCTTAACTCGCCTAGCGTCTGCTTGCTGATGCTCGCTTCTTCATAATATTACGTGTAGATCACTTGGTTGGTTTCAGATTCCGAGTGCAGGGTATACTCCTGGTCTGTTGCTTGGTTGTTTGAACTTGTAACGTAATATTGGGTCTCCGTGGTGAAGTTTTTGGCATATGATGTCTATCGTTTGCTGGGTGCGTTAAATTTGATCGTACCGTTCACTAGTAATAATTTGACGTGCCACCTCCGAATGTATATGTTGCTTTCCTCTGGTTGTAGTTCATGAATTTGCTGCTTGTCTTATAGCAAAAATGTGTAGCTATTATAATCTCCAATAGTTTTCAGTTGATTCGCCGTTGATACGTAAGTTGTGGTGAATTGCCGCTGCTCAGTTTTGTTGTGAGACATTCGCATCTTTTGTGGTGCAAATTAGTTGTTATTGATAAAATTTTGCTCGTTTGATATTTCGCCTTGGGTTGATCCTCTTCATAACTTGTCTTCTACCGTGGGAGTTTAGTCTTCATGGTTTTCCTGTTTCTGCTTATCTCGGAGTTATTGTGTTATTCCGCCTGGTTAAATCTTCTTTTATATCGCTTTGTATAATTCACCTTTTCCTGATGTTCCTCCGGAAATTTCTACTCCTGATGTTCCTCCAAAGATTTCGTCCCGTTGAATCCGTCTTGATACCCCCACACTCTTTATCTTCAACCTTCCGTATGACCTGTCGTTCTGGTGATACCAATTAACTCTGGTATGTATTTCTCGATGCACGATGTCTTCCTTTGTCATCGGATGTTGTCTGTTCGTCTTCGCTGGATGTTCTCTCGCCCGTTTTTCTCTCGAGTAAGTTATTGTGCACATTTACATCATTTGGAAAATAATTGTGTACTATTTTACTGTCTTTTACTACTCTAAACTTCTTTTTTTTTTACTTTACTGATTACCGGATAATGATTACATCTTCACTGCTATATTACTATTTTTATGAATTTGATTCTACTTATTGGGCCTTGCCTCCCTTAAAACTGATCGTTCGATATTAAAAAAATAATTGATTGTATGACTTCATCTGATTATGTTATTCTCGCTGAATTATCCCCCGGGAAAAAAATTGAGTTGAAGCAAAGAATGTACTCTGCAGGTTTTTGTACAGATATAACTAAAGATAATATAATTTTCTGCAAAATATTTTCTGCCACATATTCCATATTATACCTTAATGGTTTTTTGTTTAGGTTGGCCTCGATGGTTAATTGCTGCAACTGCTCCCCTCCACCGTTTCTGGCTTTTGGCGTGTTTCTGAAATGAGACTTAGACCTCGTGTTTAGTTTATATTTCATATTTTGGCGATAATTTAACAAAAAGCATATTTGAACAAAAAGCTAAATTCTCAGATTTTTTTTTTAATTGTTAATTTAACAGTAACCCAGCTTGTTTGTAATACCTCGATAATTATAATAATATTAATCATTTCCGAATTCTCTTTCTTTTCACGAGTCTTACTATAGTAATTTAGAAAATGTTATTTAGTATAACCATGATTATTTTCCCATTTATTTGTTTAACCTTTCTTTTTTTTTTTCAATTCTAAAATTTTTCAATTGTCTAATGCTCATTTTTTTAATTTAATTTGATATTGATTTTCCCTAGATTTCACTTAGATTCGCTCCACTGAATTTTTTTTTTATCCCCATTTTAATCACATTGTCTCTTCTCACATATTTCATGATTTTCGTTTTGTTCATTTTCTCAGTCACTATTTGTTACATATTCAATCAATCATTCATACAACAAGTGCCATATTCACACATTCCGAGGACGTCTCCTCTTGTCCATTCAAATAACTGTTCACCTTCATACTATCAAGCACTCAAACAAAATTTTTCATTTGTTGTCATACTCTGTCACATATTCCTTCTTTATGATATGTTTAATACAAGAGATTCCATCGCGCAAATCTCTCTCGGTACCCAAAACTAGTTTCTCATACTCATATTAATTAGTTTTAAAAAAAATCACTTTCATATATCGTTCTTCTAGAATCATATTTTTACATTTCCGTTATACTTACAAACTTTACGAATTTCCATCGATTATAATTTATTCGGCTTCTTCCATATTACATATATATTTTTTTAACTTTACTTGTTGTCTTCTCATACCTGTATTCAACTTCTAGTTCCTCATATTTCCCTTTTTTTTAGCATATGTCTTTCATATAATAATTTTGAAATTTATATTACCTGATTTATCTTCAATCATTGACCTCATATTCTTACATATATTATTATCTGTTTCATTCTGGATGGCCATCCATTATCTTTTTAAAATGCTTTCTGTTAGATATCTGGTTAAGTCATCTTGTATGACCAGGCCATATTAGTTGCCATTACTATATTCAGGTAGTACTACAATATCCATAAATATTTTATCGAATGGTTCAGTAGATGTAGTGGTAATCTTCATTGGAATTTTGTTTGAGGCACTAATTTTGTTCTTTTGGCAAGAGTCACACTGCTTGACATAGTTTTCAATATCTTTTCGCATATTTTCCCATATGAACATTGGGCTTATCCGCTGACACATACGTTTACCCCCAACATGTCCCCCCAATGGGCAGTCGTGAAATTCCTTAAGTACTGTATCTCTTTCTTCATGTGGCACCCACATCCTCTCTTTGTTTGGGGCAAACAACGTGAATTTCTTATTAAATTTTTCTGCAATAAATCGTAGCATGTTTGCATATATAGGAGCTTGGAGGTTTCTAAACGAAATTATTTGAATATTTTTCGCTTCATCTGCGAATACTGGATGTATGCTAAATCCATTTGTCAATTCCTGAAATAATGTTTTCGGGTCTTCTTTTGATTGCTTGGTTCCGTTCAATATAATGCCCCACATTTTGTGATCTGGTATTGAAAATATGTTTCCATTCAAATAATCTTTCAGGCCATGAGGCAGCTTAGCCAATTCGCTCAATTCTTTATATGCTGATCTACTGTTAAGAATAACAAACGTTGCATCAATTTTATTTTCTGGAATTCTTTCTTTAGAAAAGTTCAAAAATTTGAAATCAATTTTACCATCTCGTTCAGCGTTTTCAAATTCTTCGTATACATTCTCATGACATTGATCGTCATCTATGTTATCCAGTCCATCCATATCTGCGCTCCAATTTTTACTCGTTTTTCCATTGAAGGCTTTTGTGTTTGCATTTTCATGGTTGGTCTTTTCCTTTTCTTGCTGTTGTATTTGCCTTCTTTGTCGTCTGGTAACGACTGCAATATGGTTTGGGCTACTTTCCTTCTCATTATCCGGCTGCTGCAGTCTAGATAAGAAGTCCGCTACAACGTTACCCTTTCCCTGTTTGTATCGAATATCAATTTCCAATCCCTGCAATTTCAACCTTAATCTGATCAAGGTTGGAGAGGTTTCCTTCAGGTGCCATAGCGAAATCAGTGGTCTATGATCAGTGTAGACTATAAACCGCTGTTGATAAATATAATGTTTAAAATAGTTTACCGCCCATACGATTGCAAGTAATTCCTTCTCAATTGTATGATATTTACGTTCAGCGCCAACAAGACTCCCTACTGGCGAATGCAATAGGTCTGTTTATAGATTTTTCATTTGAAAGTACTGCTCCGATCGCATAATCACTAGCGTCTGTAGTTAAAACAAATGTATCATTGTAATTCGGCCTCACTAATAGGGTATCTGAAGTTAGAAAGTTTTTCAGTTTTGTAAATGCTTGTTGGCATTCGCTGGTCCAATTAAACTTTACGTTTTTCCTGAGTAAATCATTTAATGGTTTTCGTATTTCGGCTATTCTTGGTAAGAATTTTCCATAGAAATTAACTGTTCCTAGAAACGAACGAACATCTTTTACTGTTTTTGGTGTTGGCATCTTTTGAATTGCTGTTATATTGTCCGTTACAGGATGAATTCCGCTTTTATTCACGATGTGTCCCAAAAATTTCAATTCTGTCCTTAAAATTTGGCATTTTGATGGTTCAATTTTCAAATTATGCTTACGAAGAGCCCCCAATACCTTTGACAAGTTTTTGTTGTGTTCTTCAATTGTACTTCCTGAAACTATTATGTCATCTAAATAAACGAATGCTTTTATGCCTCTTAGTTCGTATAACACAGTGTTCATCAATCTTTGAAATGTTGATGGGATATTTCTGAGTCCCATAGGCATTCTCGTAAATTCGAAATGTCCTGTTGGGGTGGAGAAAGCGGTTTTTGGAGCGAATAATTGTCTTCGAGTTGATTGATTTGTCGATTTAAATCCGTATGTTGTTTCATATAAGTATCCTTAGGAAAATGATCTGTATCAATAGTTTGATTATTTGTTCGACATCTTTTGTCAATAATATGTTCAGCTTCTTTAAATGCAAAATCTTCGTTATCTGTTGTCTCTGTTTGACAAGCCATGTCACTAAATAATACGTAATTCCGATTACTTGTGTTTCCTTCACTGATTTTTCCAGCTAATGAGTTAACGCCATTTATTCTCCTTTTTGATTTATTTTTAGTAGTGTTCACAATAATATCTGGTTTTGCGCAAAACGATATACGCAAATTGCTGATCAATATATAATGTATGTTGCTTTAAGAAATTCTGCTCCTATAATTCCCGGTACACATAATTCTTTTAATAAATGGAATTTAATTTTATATTGCGAATTTCCATTATCATATTTATTTCTACTGATCCTAATGTTAACGTTTGCGTTGAATTGAATCCAGTCATATTTAATTTGTCGGACAAATTTACTTCAGTTTGCCCCATATTAGCAGCTACGTCCCATCTCATTAAGTTACAACAAGCACCAGTATCTATCAAAAACTTCATTTTACGATTGGGATTGCCCATTGCTTTGAGGGCCAATAAAAATTGATTATCGCTCGTACGTATAATTGGCACCCTTTCATGTGCCGGAATGCAAATATTAAGCTTGTGCATACTTGTAGAGGAGTTTTCTTCCATCTTATTTGAATGTGAATTATTGGAATTTTCCCTATAAACTTTAAATTTATTGTTATTATTATCCACATAATTATATTTAGCAATATTAGTGTTATAGCGTCTAATTGGTTTATTATCTATTTGTCGGGGTGTTCGGACGCAATATTCGAAACCCCCATTGATCAGTTTTTTTGTTTCGTGTTAGATGTAGTCCTTTGAACATCTGCGTGCGAAAAATCATTTTGACATTCTTTACCATTCAAGTTTTTTCTATGTCCCTCGTTAGAGATTTGATTGAGATTGTCTTCCATAGCCTTGTTCAATATTTCCACTCTTACGTTGATCTCTTCAATTTCATTTCTATCGTCCCACCTGTTTTTCAACCACCCACATAAGTAACTCTGGAAATGATTTTTCTTTCTGGAATATTCCTGCATGGGCTAGATCCTTGTTTCGAAGTCCCCCTAAGAAGTGTTTTCGCAAAGATGATAACCCAAACGGCCCTTCATTTTCTATCCATTTATACAATTCTTCTCCTTTCGCTTTATATTCATCAAACCATTCGTTTGGTTTCTGTAAAAGTGTTTCAATATCTTTCATGAGAGCACTAATGCTTTTCTGAAACTTAAATTTTCGTTGTAAATTAGCTTTCACTTCTGTCCAAGTAGGGGCAATTAAATTCGAAATTCTTGGAAGAGCCTTACCTTTCAATTTCATCCATATAACATTCAATAGCGGAGTTTGATCGTGTCCTTCTAACTGAGATGCAAATAATTCCAATTGTAAAATGAATGGTTCCAGTTCTTCTGGATTTCCATCATATACGGGTATACATTGGAGTGCTGTTATTTGTGAAAACTCCATTTTACCTTCCGTTTTGTACCGAACTTTCACCAAAGTATTTAATCAAGAATCAATTAATTGTGACATTGAGGTGTTAAATTGAATAAACTTGTTTGTAAGAACACAAATCCTGCGAACGCATATTGCTGGCAATTACTGTACTGCTGTTGCATACATTATTTCATTCAAATCAAAAGCTCCCGTACGTAGACGTGTAATCATATCCAATGCATTGCATTGGAAACGCGCCCATTACTAAGTGCGCCTTCCATCTGCTCGTCCGCGGTTTGGACGACTAATTGCCGACGCATCAAAATGTACTCAGGCCGTTCGCGGGTCGTTCGTTCAGTTCGTTCGCGGGTCGTATTGAAAAAAGTGCCGAGAGAGTTACCGAAAAAAAGTGTGTCATCAAAGGTAAATATATAGTGATAATTAATTTATTGTAGGTGAACATATGTGAATGCCATGGGTATCCTTATTCACCGGAAAATCCATCAAGACGTCTTTGAGTTATGCGAAAACGAACAGAGACCGTTTAATCGTGGACAAATTCTAGTGCTTTACCGCAGTGTTTCCTGTTGTGCGGTAACCAAGTATCGGTGATAGGTGAGTATAACACCTCTGTATCGTGTAAATAATTTCACCTTTCAATTTTAGTCCTGGACTTAATACCAACTTTTAATCGGATACTCTGGGCTTGGCATATATTGAGTGTGAGTATTTAGTAGTAAATAATTTGTTGAGGATACTTGTATTATGGTATTTATAAATAAAAATGTTTTATTATTACATGTAAATGCTTCGAAAAGCCCGAAATTCATGTACTCACCTATACCACATTTTTTTACTGCTCCGATGCTCCAGGGAATTTAATAAATTTGTCCGAGTTTTTTGTTCATTAAGGCTGATTTTTTTGTCCTTTTTCGCACATTTAAAGTTATTATTCTGATTTTCAATAATGTTGCAGAATGTTGCATGCTACCTACATTTACTCTCACGTGACATTCTGCTCCGAGAGCATTCGTACTCTCTAAATCTCGCTTAACTTTTCAAAAGGTCCTAAGTAACATTTTTTTCATGAATTAATTTGAATAGCGCAATCGACAGAACAACATGAAAGCTATTGATTACAATATTCAAATTAATTCATGAAAAAAATGTTACTTAGGTCCTTTTGAAAAGTTAAGCGAGATTTAATAATTGAGTCAGCTACTATTTCTAGGCCAGCTTATTCGCCAAGTTTTGCTTATACTTAAATATCCGTTGTTTATTTTCAACAGAGGTTGCTATTTGATAAACATAAATGGACAGGTTCCAACCTGTCCAATCTTTCCTTTTGTTCGTTTATATGACATACTTTAAATATAGAAGAAAAATGATGATTATTGCATGGCGTTTAGGGTCGCTACACATGGCCACCAAACCCGCTCTCTAAGGTTCCGACGCATTGAAACGATTCCGGGATGGCGATGCGCTATGTCTAATGCCTTGGACCGCAATTTTTGCGGAAGTACTATTCTGTCATTTCAAACAACAATTCCTTCGATAACTCCTAACTCGTTGGCAAAAGCTTGATATCGGAAGAGTTCTTTTATCCAGATATTACTTTTAAGGGCCCTAACGACTTCAGACATCACTTCATCGTGTGTATTTTCAGCCCTTATTTCCTCCAATGTTATCGCCTGTTGATCCTCGTCGATCGCAAATAAGAAATGTTCTGAGCCTTCATCGAAAGATGGCTCACTTTGAGGACAAAGTCGAGACAGAATGTCCGAGATATTAGACAAGCCAGGGATGTATTTCACCTCGCAATCATATGGCTGCAAGCGTAGCGCCCATGACTCCGCTCTGGAACAAGCACAAGACGACCGTCTCTGTGCTTTCCACTGAAAATAAACTCTAATGTCTTATGGTCGGAAAAAATAGTAAACTTTAGTCCAAAAAGGTAGAGATAAAATCTCTCTACCGCCCAAACAACCGCTAAGGCTTCACGTTGCGTTTGAGGGTAGACCCTTTCGGTATCTGACAGCCCTTTCGACGCAAAACTGATGACTCTCGGTGTGCTATGTTAATCCCTCTGCACAAGAACTGTCCCCACTCCTACTGGTGAGGCGTCGACATACAGCTCCGTTATATCCTTTGGATCATAGAATCCCAAAGTTCTCACATTTAGCGAGAGTTCGTTTCTCAATTCGTTGAAAGCTGTCACTTGTTCTCGTCCGAAAAATTCAACGGATCCCCGAACAAATTTACGCAATGGCTCTGTTTTCGTCGACAAATGTGGGATGAAGTGACCGACGAAATTAACAAGCCCAAGGAAACTTCTTACCTCCTCTTTTGATTCCGGAATTCGAAAGTTCTTAATTGCAGAAGTTTTCTCCGTTGCTGGACTTATTCCAGTTGCGCTGACTTTGAATCCAAAAACCTCCATTTCCTTCACGCCATATACACACTTGGTCTTATTTAACGTCGCATGGTTTTGTTCAAGAACTGCTTCAACTTCAGCCAACCGAGCGTTGTGCTCCTCAAGTGTCCGGCCTGAAATAATTACATCGTCGATGTACACAATGACCCCTTCAATTCCAGCTAGCATCTGAGTCATAATGCGCTGAAATATTTCCGGAGCGCAATTAATCCCCAACATCAGCCTTTTGAAGCGCATCAAACCTCGGCTAGTCATGAAAGTGGTTATGCCGCGAGAATCGCGATGAAGTTCTACATGGTGATAGGCTGCAGTAATATCCAATCGCGAAAAGAGTTTGCACCCCTTCAATTTGTTCAGCAGCGTTTCCATTACAGGTAGAGGAAAGTGCTCACGTTGGATAGCCTGGTTTGGATACTTCATATTGATGCATAATCGCACGTCATCAGTTCCCTTAGGAACAACGGCTATGGGAGAAATCCATTCCGGAACACCCTCGACCTGCTCAATTATATCTACTCGTAGCATCTCGTCAATCTTCTCCTCGACCTTCTTTGCCATTGGCTCCGGCACACGAAGGTAGGAAATCTTCCTAGGTGGAATATCCTTGTCAATCGATAGCTTGACCGAATCTATGGCAAAAGGTCGAAAGACAAAAGGTCGAAAGGACAAAAGGTCGAAAGACAAAAGGTCGAAAAGACAAAAGGTCAAACGGACAAAACGTCGAAAGGGACAGAAGGTCGAAAGGACAAAAGGTCGAAAGGCACAGAAGGTCGAGTGGGACAAAAGGTCGAAAAAGACAAAAGGTCGAAAGGGACAAAAGGTCGAAAAGGACAAAAGGTCGAAAGTGATAAAAGGTCGATCAAGAACAAGTTGATAACATTGATTGATTCTCTACGTTTCAGTTTCTTGTCTATTTCGACCTTTTGTTCCTTTCGTTTTCTTGTTTTTTGTTTCTTTCGACCTTTTGTCTCATTCTACGTTTTGTCCCGTTCGACGTTTTGTCCTTTCGACCTTTTGTCCCTTTCGACCTTTTGTCCTTTTCGACCTTTTGTCCCTTCGACCTTTTGTCTTTCGACCTTTTGTCCCTAACCCAGCTTGACAATATAATATAGTTACGTCTTAGCTTTACAAACTACACAATTAATCCTACCTGCACGCCTGGGAATTTCCCAGTTGGTCGCTATATTCTAAACATCTAGACCGACCTTCAAGACTTTAAGGTCTTCTGCTGTTCGTTTGCTCAACAAGCACCTGCTTGCCCTATCAATTACAAAAAAATCAGCATAGCTCTCTGGTTTTGCTGGGTTGACTGAAATCCGCGCCTCAAATACTACTAATATCTTCAGTGCATCTTGGCTAGCATATGCTGTAAACCGACGATCGTTGGAAAATTTCTTCTTGGAAAGCTTTGATCTGGCAGCTTTTAGTTTGGTCCAAATATCCATGCTTATTGTATTAGCTTACTGTAACAACTGGGTAATTGTCGATCATCACGACGCCATCAGCATTTGGATTTTTACCGCTCTACATAAGCAAATGAAAGATACGTACATACTAGGTTTAGTTTTTTTATTTGACAGGTCCTAACATGGTTAAAATGTAGGTCTATTGCCTATCGATAAAATAAAACTTCAATTATACCTTATTAATGTCGTCTGACTTCGGTTCGTGGGGAAGCTCTTCGACCCAGCTACCATCTTCATGTAACGAGTTTACTTCTTTAGCAACTCGGCTCCAATTGTTGGATTGCTTCGAACTACCTTGTTGTGATTCACGGCATTTTCTTGCAAAATGACCGATGCGCCCACACTGGTTGCACCGCGCTTTCAATGCCGGACAGTTTAGTGAGTTTGAAGGGTGACGGTATGCTCTACAGCGGCCGCATCCAAGCTGTCCTCGTTCTTGCCGTTTTTCTCTGTTGAATCCAAATTTCGAAAATCTCACACCTCTCTTCAATCGGGAACTTTCGCTCCACTCTTGTTTTACTGCGGCCACTGAGCCTGCGGTTGATTCACCACTTTATGGCTTGGATTTCTCCTTCTGTTTGCAAAGGATCTCGCGATTGATGGCATAGTTCGTTATCTCGTCGAGGTCCATCACGTTCTCTAGATCTTTGTCCCGAACACGTTCGTCACTTTCTCCCATTGTGACTTGCTGGAGGAGCTCCTTCTCTTCTCTGTCCTTGAACTCGCACCGAGCAGCTTGCGATCGAAGACGCAGGAGGAAATTGTTAAACGTTTCATCACTTCCTTGCTTGAGAGTGCGGAATACTTCCAGCTCAATGCGGTCGTTCCGTTTCCCGACGAAAAACTTGCTCAACTGCTTAATTGCATTATCATATTCTGGCACTTCTTGGGGGCGGTAAGGCACTTGAACTGGTTATGGGTAAATTTCCTCCGGAGCTGGACCAAGATTATAATAGAAACGTTGCAGTCCCCGGCCGCCAACTGTGAGCAGCAGTATCAGCTTATCATGCTCCACTCTCTGCGCAAGTCTTGCGTGTCGACACAGTCATTGAATGGCTCTAGCGGCCATTTTGATTTGTCTCTGAGGCTCACCTGTAACAGCAAAACGCAGAAAATGCAATTTAATCTCCTGAATAGAGTAAAGCACTTCAGTCTTGGTTCTTTGCAAATTCCTACATTTTCTTAATTGCTAATGGCCAATCCCCAATGGAAACTTTTGTTTTTAACAATTCATTACCTGCATTTTGCTTCAATGGCACAAGTTCAGAAGGCTCAACTTCACTTCTGATCACGGCTAACAACTTTGACTTGGTGATTTGCACTTGCAAACTTATCTCAGGCGCTGTTCGATTGAAACTGACCTCTCTCTGCCTGTGTGCATGAACCGTTCGGCCTCGTCATGAAATTTTCAACTTCAACACATACACCACTATTCATGAATCTCTTTTGCACGCATCAGTATGAGTAAATACATTCATATACAAGCACACCATTAGTCTCGGCAGTGCAACAATACTCCCACTCGATGTGGTTTACTACAGGTGTGGTCCAAACCCCAGAGTAGTATTTGTTCAACGAACATTCGCTCTTTTGAGAGAGAAACTCTCAGCTGGGTTGCCGAAGATGGCCGATGGCGACCGAATGTGACGTCACGTCTGGCATACTCAGTACATTTTTCATAACAGACGTGACGTTTCACTCGGCCCACCCACTGTGGGTGGCAATGTTTACGTTATTTTTTCGACTAATACAGACTTGGGGCACTTTGGCCCACACCTTTACTGAAGCACATCGACTCCCACTGCTAAAATCATAATGCTTTTTTTCTCTCTGTTTCTTTTTAATTACTGTAATGTGGACGCTTCCTTTATCGCACCGCTCTTCACATGCAAGGCAATCGAACCCGAACCAGTATTTTCTGTTATGTCAACCAATACATGCATATACTTTCAGCGTACAATAAACGATTTTTTTTTCATCACTTCACTACCACTATGCTCTACAGCGTCTTGCTGGTCTAGCTGCGCTGCGGTATAAAACCGGTCTCGCCATACAATCTGCTCTACAGCTACTATCTGCTGATCTAGCATCAAATATTATTTAGCGCTTCGGTTTTCCGGTCTCGCTTATCTTATTTTCTGCCCTTCAACTTATGGTTGGACTAGCATAACTACCAAGATTACGGATTTTTTGCTTACTTTCAAATGCCTTTTTGCTTATTTTTTTTTGCGAGACCGGACGCTTTGCCCTTGCAGGGTTGTTACGAAGATCCTGAATTATTTTCCGCGCCGACTAAAATCAAATCCGCGCCATTTCCGCGCGACATGAAATCCATTCCGTGCCAAATCCGCGCGACCTTGAACTAATTTCTTAGCAAATACACGTGAAATATCAATTTTTTATCGCAATTTACTGAATGTCTTCTCTTCATGTTCATTTTTTATAATATTCTTATTCTTCTTATTATTCCAACTGGAACTTGGCCTGCTTTTCAACTTATTATTCTATAAGCAGTTTTCTCTTCATACTTAGTAACCCGCAGATAGTATTACAACCACTCTAGATGGCAATATTCACCACTAGAAGTACTGAACCTGAACTGAAAGTGAACAAGAACTAAACAGTCAAAACTTTTTCAATAAGCATCGCTTTTTAAATGAGATGATGGTTTTGTTATGTTATTGTCAGTTGATTTTTTGTTGATCGAACTTCGGCAAAAGTTCGGCAAAAGATACATTTATATACAAAGAATGTTCAGGTCAGATTTATTCATAATTAATTATAGATAAACTTGGCAAACAATTAAAATTCTGCCAAAACCGTAATTTCTATTGAAGTAATCAATTATGCAACTTTGTTGTAATTATTGTTCACAAAACAAACTTGGGTAGAGATTAAGAAATTAGACAATGCAGCTCCAGTTTTAAACAAAACTTTCATAAAACAATTCTTTGATTTTGTATCAAGAAACAAATAATACAAAATCTAATATGTTTGCTTAAGCTCCTTTGATTTGCCAGTCAGTATCCTGATTTTCAAGTGTAAATTCCTTTGGAAATTCCAGAGGCATATTTTCAGAAATTTCAGCAGATATTCTTTTGGGAGTTTTACAGAATAACTTAAAATTTAGAAAAAAAAAAAACGTTTTATTTAGCAGGAATCAGGTCGTTATGTGTGTGTTATTTTTCCTTGAATTCTTCTAACAAGTTTCTATAAGCGTTCATGCACAAATTCCAACATTTTTAGTGGAAATTAATTTGCAATTTTTTGACCGTATCTGAATTGCAGCCAAAATCTCTGAGACTATCTGCGAAAACTTCTTCTAGAATTCACATTATTATTGTAGGCAGATTTATCCCAGAAATTTCTGTGGTTGATCCTCCTGGAATTCTCCCGGAAATTTTCTTTGAAACATTTGCAGAAATCCAACTACTCCCGGATCTGCTGCAGAAGTCGCTTTTCAATTGAACAAAAGCTCTTCTTTTGGGAATTTTGATGTAAGTTCAAGGAAATTCTTCAAAAACAAACTGCAGAAAATCTTTAGACCCTACTTGCGGAAATGTTTTCATGAGTTCCTGCGGAAAACGCTTTAGAAATTATTGCAGAAATTGAATAAATTCCGCGGATATTCCTCCAAATTTGTTTTTATAACTTTTCGGATTTTAAATGCTGCAAAAATCCTCTTTAGGCTGTGGCAATTTATTTACAAGGAATTTATACAACGATCCTCATAGGGTCCTTGTGAGAAATTTCTTTATGAGGTTTCTTCGTTTTCTGATGATAATCCTGAAAAAATACCATCGGAGTTATTAAAAAAAATGTCGCTAAAAACCTTAAAAAATAACTTTTGAGGATCATCTTCTTGTTTTGCAACGACTTTCTGCGGGAGCACTTATCAAAATGAAGCATCTGCATAAAATCCAAATGAAAGTAAATTTTTATATTTTTGCCTTTCTCGTACAACTAAGTTGTACCGAAAGGCTATCATTTCACTCCGCAAACGAACTTTTTATAGAAGCCTCTGAGACCCTTAAGTATTATATACCAATCGACTCAGCTCGACGAGCTGAGCACATGTCTGTCTGTCCGTGTGTATGTATGTGTGTATGTGTGTGTATGTGTGTGCACAAAAGCTATAAAAAACATTAGACAACTTTTCGTATAGTAATCCTTAACCGATTTTCTCGCAACAAGTTTCATTCGACAGGGGACAAAGCCTTGTTGATCACTATTGAATTTTATAACGATCGGTCATTGCGTTTAAAAGTTATGAAGAAAATGGTACATCGGACCATTTAAACCCCATATAAGGTTGGTGTCTTAACTAAATGCGAGAAAAGCACCACCAACGCTAGGTGGATGAATCTGGGTTTTTAATTGTTGAATAAACCCATATTCGTTCTAGATGAACGTTATGAAAGCAATACAAAATGTGTCAACACTATGAAAGCATTCTTGACGAAAAGATTTTCGAAAAACGTCATCATGCTAAGTGCTTCATCGTAAAAGAAATAACCAATCAGAAACTGACAAATATGATTAAAAATGGCAACAACCCTCCCTCCCCCCATGTAAGATTTTTTCAATACAAATTTTTTTTTTATTTATATGAAGTGTATGAAAATGATAAACCCCGCTCCCTCCATAAGTGCCTACGTTATTAGTGTACGACCCCTAAGCGTTTGGACATACATATCAAACAACATTTGCCAATGAAAATTAAGCCCATCAAAAAAGACTAAATACTAATTTTCAAATAAATTTCCTTACATCTAGCATTTTATTTATTAAATTTTCACCTAAATCTAAATCCGCGCCAAATCCGCGCGAAACCCTAAAATCGTTATGTAAATCCGCGCCAAATCCGCGAAAACCGCGAAATCCGCGAAAATCGCGAAATCCGCGTAGTCGTAACAACCCTGCCCTTGGTCTGGCCATCTCAAAATCGAACCGTCATTCAAATGATCTATTATATTTTTTTTTGGGAAACTTAGAGCACGGGCATTGTATTCCAACTAATGAAAAGAAAAAACACTTCTTCCATTATCCTCGATCGTACCGGCTACGCCAATTGTCGCGTTACCGTCTCCAGCACTTAGTTGCAACCTCACTTCTCAAGTATACTCAACATAATCTACAATGAGTACCGACTTAAAATTAATTACGTAGAGAACACAAAAGACTAAGAAAGTCAAGGCAATATGTGAATGAGGGACCGACTGTTTACTTCGATGACATTTACTTCCAGGGTGCAGCAGCCGTAAAAAGTGTAGACAACAACCTTCCGTACACCATGTTTACGGTACTCGTCACTGAGTGGCGCTACCGGCGTTTCTATCTGTGTTGTTAAGCCTGCTACTCTATGTTCTGAGATTTTCCCAATTTTCACCATGAGCTCATGGAAGAATGGTAGTTGGAAATTGATAAAATGTATGTGAAAATCAAGTATTTTGCAAATTAATGGAAAATTGGGGTGTTTTAGAAGAAAGTAGTGATAAGGAATGAAGTATGAGGTGAAAAGATTATCTCCTGCACTTAGTTTGCACTGATTAGTAGTCTAATAGTGATGAAATTTCGATTTTACTACCATTGAAAAAACGCCATCTCTTGCAATAATCGTTTTGACTGGTACCTTATTAAACAAGATAAAATAAAATGACATCTTACGAAATATTCAATAAAATTAGAAGTAAACTTACTGTGTGACTATTACATTACAGATTGGTACAATTATTCTCCAAACTTTTTTTTAACCGCATGAAAATAAGGGAAGCTCTTAGCTTATTATTTCAATTCATTATAACGATAACTTGTTTAAACGCTATCAGAATAATATCCTCAATTTAAGTGTTACTCGGAGGTGGCATTAGTATCACCCGTTGTCAACATAGACTGCTATTAGATATTGAATGTCGACTCCAAGAAACTCTAAATAGGGGAACTGCTCCTTGAATTCATACCATGTACCCAAATCAATACCATTCGAAAACAAAGAATTGGTGCGCAAATTGCTTTAGGTATTTCTCATTTTTGTGATTTTTTTCAGCAGTGAGCACGCCGGATAACAACAAAACACGACACAAATTGAGCCTTAATAGCCTGTTTTGCGAATGTTATTGATATAGGAGCCTGTTATTAATAATGGAACAGATACCCTACAATTTTATTTTTAAATTATCTTCAAATATAACATTTTACTTCTCGGAAAACATTTCTTGTGTCTTTATACAACTATCAATCACACATACATCAAGAACAGAATCGCATTCAGGGTTGTCAATTCTATAAGTTTTTCTGTATTTTTACAGATTTTTCTGTATATCTCAGTCCAATAACTTGTAATACAGATGGCATGAACATCAGTTATTTAAATAACATCGTTCGAATAAATGGAATAAAGTTTTAATAGAATATGTAATATCACTATGTAGTAGTCTAGTAAATTATGTAGTTTCATGTTTCCCGTTTTGCTGCATTGTTTTGATTCTGCGATTCATCCTTTCTCCATCTACATCATCGATTTTTTTAAATGTATATGAACCTTGTAAAATTTTCTAAATTCCACGCAATCCCATGCAAAATACTTCAAATATCATATAAAACTGCAAAATTTTAATCAGAAACAGGTATTGTTAGTTCACTCGCTTGAAGGCCAAATTCTTCGAGGAGATCATTTGGTACCAGTTCGTCTCGTCATGGCAGCTGTTTCGCGGCGAGTAACATTGATAAGCTGGTGCGAACATTTTTGACAATACAGAAGAACAATGTCGAACCTACGATGCCGCACCACGGCGTCGTAGTAGTGTCCCGTCCGGTCTGTGCCCTTTTATGTTCCTTCAGCAAGCGGCCAAGAGTAGAGTGCTGCCGAAAGATAAGAACATGACCGACGCTATTTTTCGCGGTATGCAACCCACCGACCGACATTGCTATGATTCGGTTTGCTCTCCTTTTGTTGGTTAGAATTTGCGCTGCAGAACAGTGGGACAAAATCAATTCAAAATCAGAATCAAAAATGAGCAGTTCTGGGAGGCCTGTCGAACTAATTTGGATGAAGTGAGATCTATTACTAAAAAAATTAAAAATATGAAAGCCCCGGGTGATGATGGTATTTTCTACATACTTATCAAAAACCTTCCTTCTTCTTCTTCTTCTTCTTCTTCTTCTTCTTCTTATTTTCTTCTTCTTCTTCTTCTTATTGGGATTACATCCCCACACTGAGACAGAGCCGTCTCACAGCTTAGTTCATTAAGCACTTCCACAGTTATTAAAAGCAAGGTTTCCAAGGCAAGTTACCATTTTTGCATTCATATATCATGAGGCTAACACGATGATACTTTTACGTGCAGGGAAGTCGAGACAATTTCCAATCCGAAAATTACCTAGACCGGCACCGGGAATCGAACCCAGCCACCCTCAGCAGGGTCTTACTTTGTAGCCACGCATCTTACCGCACGACTTCCTGAGAGCTCTTTGTGGTTATTGGATAATTTATTTAACAAATGTTTATAATTGGCAATACGACAGTATAGACCGCGTAGAGCTATGGAAAATTATGGACGAGAACAGCTTCCCTGGGAAGCTTACCAGACTGATCAAAGCAACGGTGGATGGTGTGCAAAACTGTGTGAAGATTTCGGGCGAACACTCCAGTTCGTTCGAATCGCGCCGGTGACTAAGACAAGGTGATGGACTTTCGTGCCTGTTGTTCAACATTGCGCTAGAAGGTGTTATGCGGAGAGCCGGGTGTAACAGCCGGGGTACGATTTTCAACAGATCCAGTCAATTTATTTGCTTCGCGGATGACATGGACATTGTCGGCCGAACATTTGCAAAGGTGGCAGAACTGTACACCCGCCTGAAACGTGAAGCAACAAAAGTTGGACTGGTGGTGAATGCGTCAAAGACAAAGTACATGCTTGTGGGCGGAACCGAGCGCGACAGGGCCCGCCTGGGAAGCAGTGTTACGATAGACGGGGATACCTTCGAGGTGGTCGAGGAATTCGTCTACCTCGGATCCTTACTAACGGCTGATAACAATGTTAGTCGTGAAATACGAAGGCGCATCATCTGTGGAAGTCGGGCCTACTACTGGCACCAAATGTGTCATGTACAAGACGCTTATAAGACCGGTTGTCCTCTACGGACTTGCAAGCACTCGGAGTATTCGAGAGACGGGTGCTTAGGACCATCTTTGGCGGTGTGCAAGAAGACGGTGTGTGGCGGCGAAGAATGAACCATGAGCTCGCCCAACTCTACGGCGAACCCAGTATCCAGAAGGTAGCTAAAGCCGGAAGGGTGCGATGGGCAGGACATGTTGCAAGAATGCCGGACAGCAACCCTGCAAAGATGGTGTTCGCTTCCGAGACGGCGTGGAGTGCAGCAAGCGAGATGGGCAGACCAGGTGCAAAACGACTTTGCGAGCGTGGGGCGTATCCGAGGATGGAGAGATGCGGCCTCGAACCGTGCATTGTGGCGTCAAATTGTTGATTCAGTGTTATCTGTTTAGATGTTAACTAAATAAATGAAATGAAAATGAATGTCTGGGGTAGTTCTGGGGGAAAAACTTTCCGAAGAAATTCCTGGAGGAACTTTTGGAGGAATGCTTGGTGGAATTTACATATGAATTTCTGGAGGAACTTCCGGGGGAATTTCTGGAAATACTTCCTAAGGAAGTCCTGATAGAATTTCCAGAAGAATGATGGAGGAAAAACATATGGCGGAATTTCCGGAGGAATTCCTTGAAGATCTTCTTACGGATTTCCTGGAGGAATTTTCAGAAGAATTATGGAGGAACTTCCAGGAGGATTCTGGAGGAACTTGCAGAGGAATATTCAGGAGGTGTAACTTCTGGAGGAAGTCCTGTAAGAATTTCAAGAAGAATGCGGGAGAAAGAACTGTTGGTGTGGTGCAGAGTTCTCACTGTTGCCCAGAAGAAGGGAACCCCCCACGAAGAACAACAAATACTAGAGTTCCCTCTCTACACCACCGCAGGCTACTGACTGATACTCTGCCAGCAGCTGCAGCTGTCTTTTATTCAAACACAACGGGTATATACAATCATCTATAACAAACTTTTCCTTAATCTATACCTAAGAGCAACTACAACTAACCGGCGCCTGCTTCATGTACATCTTCATCGACACCGAGGTGTCGCACTGTACCTGGTAATCCAACACTCACTTGGCACTAGTGGACACTCGCGTACCGACTTTGGAAGCTGAAAAATGATCGCGGAACATTCACGGACAGAACCAGACAACCAACAGGTTATGGGCCCAGAGCGAAGGGATTCTTTCAGATATTTCTGAAGAAATTTCCAAATGAATTCCTGTAGAATTCTAATAATTTATATGAAAATTCTAATAGGTATTTGCTTAAAAATTCCATTAGAATTTTTTTCGTGGATTAATTTAACAATTGTTCACAATAATTTATTCAACAATTCCTTCAGAACGAAATTAGTTAAGAAATTATTTTTTAGAACCTGTTCTGATTGTTCTTTGGAAATTCCTTCAAGAATTCATTCAGAAATTCCTCCTGAAATACATTTTGAAATTCCTCCAAGATTTTCTTCTAAAATATCTCCAGATATTGATTCGAGAACTCCTCTTATTATAATAATTTATAATACTCGGAAGTTGGCTTGGTTCCAGATCTACTTCTTAGTGAGATGGATCGACCGTCGACGTTACAGCAGTGGGATCATGGATCGGCCGCATAAGTCGTGGGTAGCGCCGGACGGAATTCCTCAGTAGGTCGGAAAGTTTGGTAGGATGATAGGCTGGTCAGCAGGAGTCCAGGGGGATACTTGTACGGGTGCATGTGCTACAGAGGTTGGCGTACAATCTTCGGAGTGAGGGCCAGAAAAATTCTGGATGAACTCCCGGAGAAATTGGTGGTAACTCCTGGAGGAACTTTCGGAGGAATTTATTGAGGAACTTCCGGAAGAGTTCTTGGAGAATTTTTCGGAGGAATTCCTGCAGGACCTTCCGGAGGAATTTTCGGAGGAATTTCCGTAAGAGTTCTGGAGGAAGAACTTCCGGAGGAATTTCCAGAAGAATTCTGGAGGAACTTTTGGAGAAATTTCCAGAACAATTCTGGAGGAACTTCCAGAGCAAATTTCGAAGTATTGTCAATTCATTTTTTTAAGTTCACGCCGCCACACCGCTGGCTGAAAATGATCTATTACTCCCCGCCGATAAAATTTTATCGGTTCACAGCTTGTAATCGCATAACTGTCCCATATGAATAGGAAACCTATAGCAAAGATAGGACGACTATGTCGTTACAGGGAGTAAAGCTAAATATATAATCATTTATATCTGCTCTATTTAGCAATTTTTTAATTTGTATTTTGTTATGCAGATTCTTGAAACGGCAGAGCAATGGAAATTTGAAGCTGATAAATTTTGCAAATAAAACCAGATTTTCTCATTGCGTGGGATGCATTGATGGGAAGCACGTGGCGATCGTCAAACCAAAGCATTCCGGATCATACATTATTTTAATTACAAACAAACTTTCAGTATTGTACTGATGGCTGTAGTAAATGTGGACGCAGATTTTACGATGGTGGATGTTGGAACCAATGGACGAGTTTCAGATAGAGTTTTTTTTTCAAAAACAATCTTTTTTCAAAAAATTGTCAGGAGGGACGCTTAATCTGCCTGAACCAGAGATGATGCTAAATGAACCGGAGCTGCTGTTCGTCTTTTTGGGAGACGACGCTTACCCATTGCGTTCGGACCTCCTCAAGCCGTATAAGCAAGAGAATTTACCGCAGCAAGATATTTGTGCAAGCAAAGATATTGCAAGCTTCAATGTGCCTTAAATATTAATGCACAGACAGAGTTAATGGTTAAACCTATTAGTTTGCTTGTTCATTTAGTACTATTAATTAACCGGCTATTGCGTATGGAAGGAAAGATATATCTATTCTCTTTTTCTTCAATAAAAACGAAAACGAATCCTCTGCAATTTATTTTATTACATCGATTGATCGGTTCTGCGCTCAAACACGGGCGTAATGATTTCCGAATTTAATACTGCCAAAGAAACCTGCAATATAAGTTACTCCGAGCATGCTGTACAATCCATGATACAGTTTGAACCTCGACAGTTTTGTTAGCAGTCCTGCAGTCCAGTAGCAGAAGCTTCGTTCGTCCAGCAAGTTGCATTTCCGGTAACGGAAATGATTGATAGTGGACGAATCGATGCAGCAATGATTCATAATTTCCATTGCATTGCATAGACGAACTGGTGCCGTTGTATCGCGCTAACAAAACTTCACAAATACACTGCCGGAAATAAGTATAAAGACATGCAATAATTTAGCAAAATATAATTCTCTAATCAATATTCGTTCAAAACCTTGTACACAGTAGATTGTTAATGCAGTGTCATTGACGAAACATATTTTGTTTCTAGAGTTGTTTACATATAAAAAATTATATCTGCATTTTTTAATTTTTGGGTTGGGAATAAGTATAAAGACAGGATTAATTTTTCAAAAAACAAACACTTTATTGACTTTTGTTCGACCGATAAATGTCTTCAATAATGTGTAGCATCGCCTTTTCTCAATATTACTTCTTCCAAACGTCGAGGCATTGAAGTTATGAAATTTTTCAATGTATTCGGATCCATTTTAGACCATTCATCTTGTATTGCCCTTTTCAGTTGGCCAGCCGTTTCATAAGTCTTTCCATTTTTGAAAACATTATGTGAAAGCATCCCCCAAACGTTCTCAATCGGATTAAGATCCGGGCTGCAGGCAGGCCACTCCAGCACAGGGATGTTGTGAAGCTTCAAAAACTCTTTGGTCGATTTGGAGGCATGACAGGCAGCATTATCTTGTTGGAAAATCATGTTTTCATCCATTTCATTTTCGGAAAACGGAATGAGAACTTCTTCCAAAATGAAACAGACTGGTGTTTTACCCGCCAAGCTTATACCGGCCCAGATCATTACCGTTCCTCCACCAAAGTTTCGTTTCTCTTTTCTTGGTCTCTCTTGCCTACTATCATGCCAGCGGCTACTAAAACCATCTGGTCCATCAAGGTTAAACTTCTTCTCGTCACTAAAAACCACGTTTGACCATTCTTCGTCCCAAAAACGATACTTTTCAGCGAAAGTAAAACGGGCTTTTTTGTGACGAGGCAGAAGCCTTGGTACAGGCGTCGCTGATGTAAATGAAATATTGGGATCCTCGTTTAAAACTTGACGAATCCGACGAGCAGAAACAGACAAACCCATTTCCGTTCTAATCTCTGTCGATGATAACTTCTCGTGGATCGCCATCCGTTTTATTCCCCTTTTGATGCGCGGTGTCAGGATGGATGGGCGTCCAGATCGCTTCTTCGTGGCATACTTTTTGCCCATACGGAGGTAATTATGTACAACATCCTTGCTCCTGCCAATCTTGATGCCGATTTCACGCAAGCTCAACCCTTGCTCTCGAAGATCGCCTACTCTACCCTTCTCAAAGTCGGTCAGCGGGCTGTTTTTCGGCATTTTTCCTTTAAGTTGCGAAAGTAATATAAATTGGAATGTAAAAACATCATTTTCGTTTCCTGTTTACCTTCTGTTCTTTATTTCAACCTTCTCGAACAACACTTTTCACTTTTTGCATGAAACAAGCCTCCACGAAACGAAGCAAGGTGACGAAAAATACTGTCTTTATACTTATTTCCGGGCAAGAAAACAAAAAAAAAGCGAAAAATTTAAAATACAGATGATTTTCTGGCGAAACAACCCATACAGAATATGCAACTCACTAATACATTCACATCGACACGAAGTAAGCTGGGGTAGCTTACACGGTAAACCTAAAAATAGTAAAATGTACTTTGTCTTTATACTTATTTCCGGCAGTGTATTGAAAGGTTCGAACATGAAATTCGTGCTCACTCGTTGCGAAGAAACAATCACCGGAACTCCACTGTCATTTCCACCGATAAAACACCCGCTAGCTTTCCAGAATGTCCAGAATAATGTCGATTATATGTTGTCAAATCCGGGGACGGATGCTACAGTTTGAAGTCGTCTCAAGAAACTCAGCCGTTTTTTTCGCGATCGCGGTCTTGCACCTACGTGTCCAGCTGCGGAAAATATTGTCAACAATGGTATTTTTCATAGCGGAAATGATTGGCGGTGGACGATTTGATGCAGCAATGATGCTGCACTGTCGAATGTTGGAATATTTCCATGGCGATAAATAGGCGAGTGACCCTGGTGCCATTGTATCGTGCTAATAAAACGGTTAGCGCATTTAACTGCGATAATATAGGCACAAATATTGGAACTCCGAATGTCCAGAATAATGTCGTACATGTTTTCGAATCCGGGGGCAGGATGCAAACCGCCACACAAGTTGCTGCAAATTACTGACGGCAGTTTTTCGGCAGACTTTCGGACACTCTGCATTTGTTCATTTTCACTAAAAAAAATAACAAATAATTCCAACATTGTTATTAATTATAATAATGTAATAAATCACCTACCTACCTGGTAAAAATATGATTCAAATTATATTTACGTGACTGTTTATTTATAAGATAAAATCGTTTTCTACGTATAAAATCGTTTTCTACGCTGCGAGTCAAAGGTATATGACAGTACGCGTCGCGACCGTATACCAACTTCGTAAACCGTGTGGTTGTTGTTGTCGACGAAAACAAGCGGAACGTATGGCAGCGAGCTCGTGTCATAGAAATCTCAAAAGGAAAGGACGGCCAAGTCGGAAGTGCAGTGGTCAAAACCGCAGGAGGGATACTAAAACGACCAGTGGTGAAGTTAACTGTACTGGATGTCCGCGATGACCAGAATCAAGGAACCCCGGATCTGCACGGAAGGGGGGGTGTTGAAAACCACCATTCTTCCAACACTGCTAA
>NC_085139.1:62895037-63017344 GCF_024139115.2 Armigeres subalbatus
AAAGTACGTACGATTCCCAGCCACTATACGTCTCTGCTGGTATCATTTTCGGCAGTCACCAGTGAGCCCAAGTACACAAATTCTTCTACCACCTCGATTTCGTCACCACCGATTCAAACTCCCGGTTGGTAGCTCACATTGTCTTCTCTTGAACCTCTTCCTTGTACTTCGTTTTCGACGTGTTGATGACTACTCCGATCCGCTTAGCTTTCCTCTTCAGTCTAGCCTTCCTTCATCTTCTCAAAGTAACGTGCCATAATATCTATGTCGTCGGCGAGGCCAAATAGCTGGACGGACTTATTGAAAATTGTACAACTCGTGTTAATCCCTGCTCTTTGTTTTACCCCTTCTAAAGCGATGTTGAATAGCACATACGAAGGACCATCACCTTGCCGTAACCCTCTGCGCGTTTCGAATAGACTCGAGAATGCCCCTGAAACTCGAACTACACACATCACCCGATCCATTGTCGCCTGGATCAACCGTATCAGTTTATCCGGAAATCCGTTTTCTTGCAATAGCTGCTATATCTGGTCCCGATCGATTGTATCATATGCGGCTTTGAAGTCGATGAATAGATGATATGTGGGCACGTTGTATTCGCGGTATTTCTGCAATTCCTGACGTATGGCGAACACCTGGTCCTTGGTAGAACGTTCGCCCATAAAAACCTTTCATCCACTCCTGCAGCAAAACTGCCTCCTCCCACATTTTGGTAGTGACCCAGTGCAGCGATCTAGCCAATGCCTCACCGCCGTGTTTAAATAGCTCTCCTGATAGTTTGTCAACCCCAGGGGCTTTGTTGTTCTTCAGCCGATCAATCTCCTCCTGCATTTCCTGGAGATCCGGAGCTGGTAAAATTATGTCCTGCGCGCGTTCTCCCAGGTTCATCGTATGGCCACGCCATCTTCGTCTGTCACATCGCCATTCAGGTGTTCTTCGTAGTGCTGCCGCCACCTTTGGATCACCTCACGCTCGATCGTAAGAAGGTTCCCGTTTATGTCCTTACACATATCAGCCTAAATCACGTGGCCCTTACGTGAACGGCTCAACTTCCCATAGAACTTTCGTGTGTTATTAGCGCGGTACAGTTGCTCCGTCTCTTCGCGGTCTCGTTCTTCCTGCTGGCGCTTTTTCCTCCGGAAAATCGAGTTTAGTCTGTTCCGCGCCTGTTTGTATCGTGCCTCGTTCGCCTTCGTGCGGTGTTGCAACAATCTCGCCCATGCTGCATTCTTCTCTTCTACTAACTGCTCACATTCGCCGTCATACCAGTCCGGTGGCACCTTGCCTAGGGCAGCGGTAGCGGTGCTTCCTATGGCGGATCGAATATCTCTCCAGCCATCTTCAAGAGACGCTGCGCTCCTCCGTTGGGAGTGACACTTCCAGCTGCTGCGCGTATCCTTGGGCTAGTCTACCGTCTTGTAGCCGCCCAATGTTAAGCCGCGGCGTTCAACTTCGACGCGTATTGTACACCGTCGAGGGTTTAGAGCGCAGGCATACTGCAACGAGGTAGTGGTCGGATTCAATATTCGCACTGCGGTAAGAGCCGACGTTCGTGATGTCGGAGAAGAATTTACCGTCGATTAGAACGTGGTCGATTTGGTTTTCCGTTTCTTGGTTAGGTGATCTCCATGTGGCCTTGTGGATATTTTTCGAGGAAAGAAGATGCTTTGGACTACCATTCCGCGGGAGGCTGCAAAGTTTATGCATCGTTGGCCGTTGTCGTTCGATACGGTGTGCAGACTATCCGGTCCGATGACCGGTCTATACATTACCTCCCTTCTTACCTGAGCGTTCATGTCACCGATGACGATTTTGACGTCCCGCAGTGGGCATCCATCGTATGTCTGATCCAGCTGCGCATAGAACGCTTCTTTCTCGTCGTCGGATCTCCCTTCATGTGGGCAGTGCACGTTGATGATGCTATAGTTGAAGAAACGGCCTTTTATCCTCAGCTTGCACATCCTTGCGTTGATTGGCTGCCACCCAATCACGCGTTGGCGCATCTTTCCCAGCACTATCAAGCCGGTTCCCAGCTCGTTGGTGGTGCCACAGCTTTGGTAGAAGGTGTTACCGACGATTTCGGTTACAATAAATAAGGCTCAACCTATTTTGGGAACAGTAATTAAAAATTAAAAAAAAACCTAAAAGTTGTGAATTAAAATAAATAAAAACATTGAATTGTTAGTAAAATTAAATCTTACCTCTATTGTTAATCTTACGAATACAAAACCTATTTTGTAAAAAAGCAAGGAAAAAACCTATATCTAATGGAGAATGTGAAATTAATTTTGAATTCAAATTTGTCTGAAAAATAAATCTGTACCCCTCGCGAAACGCAACCTATTATCAAAAGAGATAAAATGAAATGCAACAACACATAATCCGGAGAGAGGCAGCTCGGGAATGGACGAGACAAGGAGAGGAATACGATGGAAGAAGAGAAGAGATGAGAAAAAATGAGGAGGAGGAGATTGAGTTTGGAGAGGCTCGTTGATTCGAGTCCGGGTTTGGAAGCAATTAAGTCGTTTTTTCAAAAAGTTCCTTACAATTATTAACGGTTGAAGTGTGAGAATTACTGACTAGTTGAGTGCGAGATTAAGTTGGAAATTCTTCCCTAGTTCCGAGCAAGTTACGCGCTCGATGTGTAAGGTCCGGATTGCTATTGCAATAGTGAGTGAATCCGTAAAATCTGCGCGTAAACTCAACGGGGCGCTTCGGAACACGCCCCGCCGCTTCCAGGCGTGCCCCCGGATAGTAATACACCCGGACACACTGAATCCCGAACCTACCGTTAACGGTTCGCAGAATTCGTTCAACCGTGCCACCAACGCGTGGCGAAAACAGCCCTGTTAGTGGCATTCATTACGGCCGTCTACCGACCGACCCCTCACTGGTGAACCCAGCACCCCAGTACGAACGAGAGCAAGTCCGACAGCCAGCGGCGGGAACCAAGCCGACCACCAAAGCTACAGCAACGTACGTCGGCTGTGTGGAACACAGCCCGGCGGGCTTCGAGTCGGCTGATCGTCGTAGCCCCGATTGTATGACGAACTTGCGTACCACGTGCGCAACCAGGTATGTGATCGTTCTCCTTCTCCTCCTCGCATCGACAACACATCAAAGGGCCCCAACGAACAGCTGCTTATTAAGAATAGGCAAAAACAAAATTGTTAGATTCCCCCCCCCCCCCCTTGAATAAACGTAGAATAACTCAATTAATAACTTTTACTCTTGCTAAAAGAAATAGAGCATTCCCACAGTTAATTGGCCTTGCATGTTGTCCGCTGGTTGGCAGGTAAGTAGGAGATTGTTCTGTCTTCCGTGAGGTCTAAAGCCGACCCTGAGAAAGCAACCAAGGTGAGCTGGCCGAGGCGTGTGGACGTCGGCACCACAGGACGTGAGGACGTCCACGGTGATAACAAAGGTAGCCGCTCGATGCCCGCTTTTCCACACTTTCTGTCCTGTCCAGCAGATTTCCTGCAGCGCTACGACATCGAAGTTGCGGGGATGTAATTCATCGTAGATTATCCTGTCGCAACCTGCGAAGCCTAGCGACTTGCAGTTCCATGTTCCAAGCTTCCAATCGTGATCCTTTATTCGTCGCCTAGGTCGTTGCCGATTGTATCGAGTCGTATTATCTTCTATGTCGTTCGTAATAGTTGTTTTTAAAGGCGGCTTATTGGGCCTGCGCAAACCTCCTGTCTCGTCGGAGGGCCGTCGTGTCAGGGCTGTTTAGCGTCCCACCTAACACCAGGACTTGGGCTTGTGCGCTTTGAGCGGCACACGATCGCTTTGGCGGAGCCTACTTGCGGATACATGCAGCTTTTTATAGAGGTTTAACAGGGCCCACTGTCAAACCCCACCACATCCTAGGCAGGCGCCACAACTCGCAGATGGCCTGGGGAGGGATCGTCAAGCCCTTGGACATAGTCCCTGCTGCCCTTAGGATACATAGATTGTTCGGATCTCCTATCGGAGACCCAACTCATCGCTCCTAGTCGTAGGTTACGGCACGCTTCACTCATCGCTGTCCCCATGCACTTGACAAATGATGGGTATAACAGCCCTTTAAGTTCCTGTTTCAGAAATTTCAACGTTGTGTGTGATATGTTTGATTTTAATATTTCTAAGCATTGTTTCAAAACTAGGATTAAGAATGTAGTTTGATTTTAGTCTGTACGATACCATCGAAGACGATTCAATAAATAAATAAATAAAATAAATAAATAAATAAAATAAATAGATATTCTTTGCATTCAGCATGAAATCAATCGCAAAGGACATCTACATGCGAATAAAATGATCAAACAATTTGATCGGAAGCTTTGCTGGAGACTAAGTCATGGTGAAATTGCTATGTGAATTGTCAACCTACGTCATCATGCACTGGTCTATTGCCATTAATGCACGAGACATGCAAATAATATTCCAAAAAAGTATTGTTCGTCAACACCGTAGAAATAATAATTTTGAATCGCGCCTATCCAAGCCGCCGCCGCCGCCGAGAACAACCGCCTAAGCCACCGCCGCCGTTAGAATATTGCGTTCACGCCGCCGCCGGTTCAAAGTGGATCGGCGCACAGGTCTACCCCAGTGTACTTATTTTAAAAATCTTGCACTTACATTCATTTCATTTATTTAGTTAACATCTAAACAGATAACACTGAATCAACAATTTGACGCCACAATGCACGGTTCGAGGCCGCATCTCTCCATCTTCGGATACGCCCCACGCTCGCCAAGTCGTTTTGCACCTGGTCTGCCCATCTCGCTCGCTGCGCTCCACGCCGTCTCGTACCTGCCGGATCGGAAGCGAACACCATCTTTGCAGGGTTGCTGTCCGGCATTCTTGCAACATGTCCTGTCCATCGTACCCTTCCGGCTTTAGCTATCTTCCGGATACTGGGTTCGCCGTAGAGTTGGGCGAGCTCATGGTTCATTCTTCGCCGCCACACGCCGTCTTCTTGCACACCGCCAAAGATGGTCCTAAGCACCCGTCTCTCGAATACTCCGAGTGCTTGCAAGTCCTCCTCGAGCATTGTCCATGTTTCATGTCCGTAGAGAACAACCGGTCTTATAAGCGTCTTGTACATGACACATTTGGTGCGGTGGCGAATCTTTTTCGACCGCAGTTTCTTCTGGAGCGCGTAGTAGGCCCGACTTCCACAGATGATGCGCCTTCGTATTTCACGACTAACGTTGTTGTCAGCCGTTAGCAAGGATCCGAGGTAGACGAATTCCTCGACCACCTCGAAGGTATCCCCGTCTATCGTAACACTGCTTCCCAGGCGGGCCCTGTCGCGCTCGGTTCCGCTCCAAGCATGTACTTTGTCTTTGACGCATTCACCACCAGTCCAACTTTTGTTGCTTCACGTTTCAGGCGGGTGTACAGTCTGCCACCTTTGCAAATGTTCGGCCGACAATGTCCATGTCATCCGCGAAGCAAATAAATTGACTGGATCTGTTGAAAATCGTACCCCGGCTGTTACACACGGATCTCCGCATGACACCTTCTAGCGCAATGTTGAACAACAGGCACGAAAGTCCATAACCTTGTCTTAGTCCCCGGCGCGATTCGAACGAACTGGAGTGTTCGCCCGAAATCTTCACACAGTTTTGCACACCATCCACCGTTGCTTTGATCAGTCTGATAAGCTTCCCAAGGAAGCTGTTCTCGTCCATAATTTTCCATAGCTCTACGCGGTCTATACTGTCGTATGCCGCCTTGAAATCAACGAACAGATGGTGCGTTGGGACCTAGTATTCACGGCATTTTTGAAGGATTTGCCGTACAGTAAAGATCTGGTCCGTTGTCGAGCGGCCGTCAACGAAGCCGGCTTGAAAACTTCCCACGAACTCATTCACTAATGGTGACAGACGACGGAAGATGATCTGGGATATCACTTTGTAGGCGGCATTAAGGATGGTGATCGCTCGAAAGTTCTCACACTCCAGTTTGTCGCCTTTCTTGTAGATGGGGCATATAACCCCTTCCTTCCACTCTTTTTACACTTCCATCTTGCACTTACACTTCACTTAATAAAGAAATAAATTTCAACTGTATTTTTTGAATCGCAAAAGTATGACGACAAACAACAGAAATATTTTACACAATTCCCATTCCGAAACGTCGGACAAATAATAATTTTTAGAATGTTTTCAAAATTGACCTTCAAATGTCTATTTCTAGATTATTTTATGTTTATTAAAGTTTACAGTTCATTTATGGAAATATCGAGTCTATCAAATTAACGCTTTTACCCTATTTGTTACTTTGATTTTTTTTTACAATTAAAGTACAAGTTCCTAATGTTTTATGGAGTGTTCAAATTGCTGACATATTTTCAGTTTTTACTTGCAACTCAAAGAGTACTATTTCATTGCAGCCTGTCTGGCATTTCTTAGTGAACCGCATAACTCTTCCTTTGTAGCAAATTATCTTCCAATGAGTCACTAAGAAAGCGTTAGCGTGAATCAGTCTCAGCAATGCTTTACTCAACTATATCTTAGTTCTAGTCGGTATGCAAAATATGTGTTCGCAGGTCGTATCTAGTGCACGGCTAGAGACGTCATGTCGTGGTGGAAAATTTCACCTGAGCCAGATCAGTCGAACCGAAGAGCACCGGCTGCGTCGCATTTGGCTCAGCGTGCTTAGCTCATCCGCGGGCCTGCGCGATACATCATCGTCGTAGTCGTCTTCGAAAAGTGTTGTGAGCAGATAAAAGTGACTAAATCCTACCCGCGAAAAAAACATGAATCCATCTGGGGCCGAACGATGATGGATTTGTTCCCACGGCGACAACACGCATCTCGCTTCGCTTCGTGTCGAGGCTGATACGTACCCCATACTGATGGCAGGAGTGACCAATCAGATACCTACATATGACATGATGACTCAAACTTCTGTTGACAACCATCGGTATGTGATCTCTCTGTCATCCTTTTGGACAGAATGTCCATTGTGATGTGGCGACACTTCTTTGCTGACACATCCAGCCTTGCCATATCCTACTGACAATTTTGGATTTTACATTTCCGGAGTAATTAGCGAAAGGGGCGTATATGGGTTAAAAATATTAATGATTTTTAAGAATATTACGAGAACATTCAGGCACCACATTGTCATACTTTACGGAAGGAAATGTGTTAAAATATAGAACCAAAGCATACGTTGGGTATTGCATGATTAATGTTTGCTCATAGAGTCGCATATTTAATAAGTCCTATAAGAATATTCGGATTGTTTAGGACTAACTCGCACATATGCTTAACTTATCCTGAATTTATTTTTAGTGTAATTTCTTGAAATTTTTGCTAATGGGAAACCATTTTTTATTTGCGGAATTAGTAGGCATCCATCGGCTCGTCGACTACCACTATATGTAACTTATTATAAATAACTTCTCAATCTATGGAACATGACAATTGTTTTCAATTTTTGAATTTTACTCTCAATTATGTAACAAATAATTTTGATTTATCACTCATTTTTCTGGATGTTTGGGGGCAAATTAAAAATCCAAAGATATTTTGGAACTTCATATAGAACCCCTCAAAACCTCTAGAAATTTTTGTGATTCGAAAAATAATTTTATAACTTTTAATACTCTTAGTACTGACAAGAGTCTTAGAATTCTTAGATACCTAGCTACATGAAATAAATACTAAAGTTCTGAAAAGAATTAAATGGAAAACAATATACATTAAATGTTTAGAAGAGCTGTAAATGTTGCATGCTTCGAAGCTTCTATCGCAAATACTGTTTAGGGTAAAATGATAAACATTGTAATACAATCATGTTAATCAATAGAAGCGTAAAATAGTTCATTAAAATTTTTAGCACCACTGCACATATCACGCAAACAAATGCCACTGTTGACATTCATGTCGAAATGACCGCCATCATTTACACCTGTAATCACCGCGAACGAATAATATTATTCTTTTCTTGGGGCTTTACAATCTCAGCTAAACGATGAATCACAGCAGCAGCAGCCACTTTGCTATGTGTGTCGTAAACCTCCGCCGCCGAACGATTGGTAATCAATACACCCATAAAAATAAACATACGTCACACAGTGAATGAGTGCAAACAATTTGAATCTGTTATTGCGGGCATGATTTAAAGTCCTAATCCAATCACGCATTGGTGAGTGCTTTACCTCGGGTGACTCCTTCCTGGCTTCGTCGTGACGATATTTTTGCATCGATCGGGTTGAAGGCGACTGTTACCTACGGAGATATCGTTCGCTGGTGGCCTCGCCCTGTTCGCTGTGACTGTGGGTCGCGCGTGCCAACGAGGAGTGACCCGTCAGACTTGAGGTGGACACAAAAGATTCTTGCCACGAGATTAACCCTGACCGAGCTAGTGCTGGCGGCGGCGGTGGATGATTATAGCGCTCTCCGCTGCTGCTGGTGACTCATCTCACGAAATCCGCGCGATCTGTGTTCTCTGCTAGAAGCGCAATCATCCAAGAGGGTGTGGATTCCACGCTGTGGAAATGAATGAAACGATTACTTTTAAGGACATTTCATGACCAGCTATCAGTAGAACAAAGAAAGGAGTTGGGGGTAACCGCGAGTGGATGCGGCTTTGCTATTGTAACCATTCACAGTGTTATTTGAACTGCTAAGTGGTGGGTTGACAACCCTGACAGGAGCATAAAATAATTCAAGGCCATCATCTTAATATCCCGTGAAGCAAACCTGCAGTTGTGATGGGTGATTATTTTTTAATGTTTTTAAATATTGCTTTAAAACATTTTTCAAAAATCGTTTCTGGTTAATTTCTGGAGAAAATTATAAAGGTAACTAAGGATATACTGCATCCGCCTTTATGAAAAAAACAACACAGGGGCTGTAAAGATAGTATCAATTTTTCTGTTTTTGATAATCCTTTCAAACCTTCCCAAAAAAATATAACTTTTGTAACTAAGTGTGCCAAATTTTGGGCCGATTTGATTCGATTTCATTACTTACTTACACTTACATTACGACTTACAACCCGGGTTGCGGTGCACGAGATTCCCGGTCAACTAAGTCCGTGTTGTGAAAACCAGTTGATCCATGATGGCCAATGGTCCTGCAGATACCCAGCCCATTTCTCCAGAAGGAGATGACGGCCATACGATAAGCGACGTCGTCCGCAACATCCTCCTTGATATTGGTGAGAATCCGAACTTGAGGCACGGGCCCAAAAACAGTTTTACCGTGTTGAGGACTTCACAAAAAATCTGGAAGGAACCACACCCCATCCCCCGCGATGTGAAAGCCGGGTTTGTCCACACGCAAAAAAAAAGCGTTCATGAATTCGTGAACCAACGAGTTCACGGTGTATTTTTTCGGGAACAACAATCACGGATTCGGGAATACAGTCACGTTTTCTGGAACGTTCTGGAAAACGTGACTGGTGTTCCCGAATCCATGAATTAAATCACGGTGTATTTTTGCTGGTTCACGAATTCGCGAACGCTTTTTTTTGCGTGCAGTTCATTGCCAGGAGACAAGGGTTGGTCGATCCAGAAAGCAAAAGTTCCTTAATGAATTTTAGCAGTGACCGGTTTCCTACAATCCACTGCCAGCATTAACCCTTTCACTCCCACGGGGTCATATATGACCCCAAAAGAAAATTGGATGAATAAAACCGCACGATGGATAAAAGTGCACACTGTCTTCAGCAAAATTGCTTGAAATTAGCTCCCCTATCAGGGAAAAATATCAGGCAGGGGTAATTAAGGCCTTACGACAACCTAGATCGTCCTGAACACGGGGAAGTTAGGAAAGGGAAAATATCAGGTATATTTGTAGCGAATGATCCTTCAAACGAATTAAAACGTATCCGTAGAGCTACCATGATACACAACAAACTATTTTTAATCTTCCTTGGACGCCCAAAGGCCATCCAAACTATCCTTGAGTTCGGGACTTGAGATCTGCAGCAACAAAAAAGTCTTTTTTCAGTCCTCAAAGCTTCAAAATGCATTCAGTTGTATCCATTACAGCTCCTGGGAGGGCAAAAGATATCGTAAGATAATTTTGAGATATTCTGGGTCATCCAAACTGTCCTTGAGATCGGGACTTGAAATCTACAGCTACAATAAAACCTTTTTTCAGTCCTCAAAGCTACAACATGCATTCAGTTATATCCATTAGAACTCCCCTAAGAGGGCAAAAGATATCGTAAAATAGTTTTGAAATATTCTGGGTAATCCAAACTGTCCTTGAGATCGGGACTTGAGATCTACAGCTACAATAAAGCTTCAATATGCGTTCAGTTATTTCCATTAGAGCTCCTAAGAGATGTTCCGACTCAAAAATGCGATACTTAGAAAATTCTTGGTTATCTAAACAGTCTTGTAGCACAGAATCTACGTTCTTAAGCTTGCAAACTACAGTTTTTTTGCCATTCAATTTCTTGATTTACATTCAACTCTGTTCATCACATCTATTGGAAGAAGAAAAAACCGATGGATTGATCTGAGATATTCTGAGTAATCCAAACTGTTCTTGTGTTCGTGACGTGCGATCATTATTTGTGACAGTAGTTTTTTCTTTATACAACATTTTTAAACATCTCCTGGGAGTATAAAATGGATCGGCAGATAGTATAAATGTTATCCAAACTATCCTTGAGATGCAGTCAACAGTTGTAGCCATGGCTTTTTGCACTACTCAAGCTTTTGATGCGTATTCAACTATATGCATTGCATCTCCTGGAATTCTACAGACATCGTTATATAGTTTTGGATTTTCTAGCTCATCTAAACTATACTTTCAACTAGAGATCTACAGTTGCTAAGAAATCTTTTCCCAACGATGCTATATGTATGTGATTTTTACAATTGTTGTAGATCGCAAGCTCTGAACTTAAGGACGCTTTAGTTGGCCCAGGATATCCCAAAACTATCCGAACACGTCTTTTGGTGTTCAGAAATGTGTTATGGACACGGTTAAATGCATATCCAAGCTTGGAGTGACGAAAAAAGCAAGTGTCGTGGCTACAGATCGCAAGTTCTGGACTCAAGGACGGTTTGGATGACCCAGGATATCCCAAAACCATCTCACTATGTCTCTTGATCTTCAGGAATATGTTATGGACATGGTTGAATGCATATCCAAGCTTGGAGTGAAAAAAAAGCAAGTGTCGTAGCTTAGATCGCAAGTTGTGGACTCAAGGTCGGCTTGGATGACCCAGGATATCTCAAAATCATCTCACCATGTCTCTTGATCTTCTGGAATACGTTATGGACATGGTTGAACGCCTATACAAGCTTGGAGTGACGAAAAAAGCTTGTGTCGTGGCTGTAGATCGCAAGTTCTGGACTCAAGGATGATTTGGAAGACCTAGGATCCTAAAACCATCTGATTATGTCTTTTGATCTCCAGGAATATGTTACGGATATGGTTGAATGCATATCTAAGCTTGGAATGACAAAAAAGCTTATGTTGTAGCTGTAGATCGCAAGTTCTGAACTCAAGGACAGTTTGGATGGTCTAGCACTTCCAAAAAATATTTTTCAACTTGTTTTGTCATTTCTCCATTATTATTGCGTTGCGTTGCGTTGCGTTGCGTTGCGTTGTAACGGAGTATTTCGTAGATTGCATACTGATAGTTGTCATGTATATTCTTTACCTTTCTTACCCCAATTGCTTATGGATTTCCATTTGGGATTCAATGGACATCCAATTGGGGGTCCAAAATGATAAAACATGAAAGCTATCATTGCCGGCCACGCCCATCTTCTCCGTTACTAGGAAAGGGAAGGAAATGATGATATGACATCTACTTAACGAGAGGCCAGCGACTCACCGACGCCCTCATAGATGTCAAGGAATTGGATGGTGGGTAGGGTATGTGGTTTAGGAGTATCATTATAAGCAAATGATAGAAAATTTGTGGAAATACGTTGGGAGTGACTTTGCTAAGAAATTTATGTCACTCCATTATCCTTGCCGATGATTTTCCTCGGATGGGGCGAAGGTATTAGCCTTGCCCTGGCTAATAGCCTAGGTTTTAGCGCCTTTGCTCGCTCTCTGAAACGAAAAAAGAGCAAAAAGAAATTAAATTCCCCTTCCCCCCTGATATGATGATGATTTTGATCAACAAATGAATTCTAAGTGGATGAATAAATGATCAAACGGCTGCAAACAAGCCTCTATTGTCGTAGCAGAAGCAAACCCGTATATTTTCCTTTTTTTCAACATCATTCAAAATGTAGGAATTCAATTAAAATATGAAGCGAAGAAATTTGAATAAATTATAAGCAAACGTTTGCAGTACATGAGTAATGATAATGCTTTTTCCTGATACTACACGCTTAAATCATTTGACAGATTTTAGTGAATTTCGGTGAATTTCACCGAAATCTCAACAGCACCCTGTTATTGACTTTCCTTGATTTTTCCTTTGTTCAACTGCTAAAACTGCCGAAAATGTGTGAAACCATCTATTGAACAGCTCCGCTGCTGAGAGTTCGGTGAAATCTAACAGAAATTTGTGATTTACTTTAAATTACTATGTATGGAAATCGTTGATGTAATTTGAAACTGTTATATTTAAATTAGATATTGTCATACAATTTTGCTTCAAATCGCCAATCATCAACTTGTGGATTATCTGTACAGAGATCTGATAAAATTGAAATTAGATGATGATGAAAACAGAATATGATGTGTTATAATATGAACTAAAATCATTTTTATGAGAATACAATTACTACATTCATTAATTATACAGCTTTATTATTATACGCACCATTATGTTAGTTATTTTCGTTATTAATCTTCGATGAGTAACGTTAGGTGATTTCGTAGGCAAAATAATACGGTGTGTGTATCGGTCTCGATCGAATATATTGAAATATGAAAGGAAATTTAATGTTATCAGGATGAGGCTTATGATATAGAAGCCACCTAAGCACATTCATGAGTGTAAAAGTGTTACTAAAATTAAAAATTTACGGATTGAACTAAATCAAAGATGCAATGCAAATATCCATTATTCATAATTATTAATCCTATAATCCTAGATTTCTAAAGTGCTTTCAAAGTTCAATATCGAAGTAAAAGGACTAATGTTATGGAATCTTCTTGAATTATTTTTCTAGCTAAATAGGTGATATAGTTATAGAAGTAGAATAGAGAATACAATTGGAAAGAGCTCACCGAATATATCTTTAGATGCAAGCACCAGATATATGTCCGTAAAATTCGTCAGGATTAGTATCAACCGTCAATTATTAGTATTCTTCATCTATTACATCTCGTTCAACTTCAGTTCCACGTTTCTCTTCATGTTCCGCTACCCAAAAGTGCAGGACCAATTCACTTCGTGCAGGAACGATCAATTTTCGCCCATTATCGTTGAGAGAATGATGATTCTGTACTGCTTCATAAGTACATATAATCAACTAATGTTGAGTTCTAAAGATTTTGATTTTATGAAGTATAATATTTTTCTTAAATTTTGACAATGGAGCAGCAGACAAATTTTCGCTACTTGTTCGTTCCACCGCACACTTTGATCTCTGTTTTGTCATTTCTCCATTATTATTCACGATAATAATCGGAGCTATGAGATGAAGTCCAGGAGCAGTAACCCTATGCAATATTTAACGAACAAAACAATTTGGTACCCCGCAATACCCCGCCGTCAGTGCAACATCATGCACTACGTTGTTGAACTCTCAAGCTATGAGGACCATGAATAAAGTTCTGCCCAAATTCACCATTTTGTAAGATACATGAATTTGATAAATTGACCATTTCTGCCTTTCTCGTATACTATCCAAAAAGCAAACTTAAACTTCACAGGAACTACTCCTCGTGCCGTCACCTAGTAGAATTTTTGGCTAGGAAGCTGTCTGAAATCCATTTTGACGTCCATCCAGAAACCACGTGGTCATATTTTTGAAGATTTTCAACACCCCCCCCCCTTCCCCCATGTGGTCTATCGTGGTCATTTGGCAGACCCCCCCTCCCCCCCCCTGACCACGTGGTTTTTTTAAAGTAAAAAAATTAAAAAAAAAAACCCGATGTAACTAAAACATATGATTAATCCGATCAATTTTGAGAATGGACAATTTCAACTGATTCAAAATCAAACTAAAACACAGCATGGAAATTATAAATTTTCATTATTTCGAAGATTTTTATGATGCTATCATGTTGTAATGTGTATCAGGTATTAGGTTATCTAGAACTCGCATACCTTCGATGCATCAGGAGGATACAAAAAAATGCGGACTCGCGAATATGTTATAAAAATTTCGAGAAAAATTTGTAATGGTTTAGAAATTTTCCAAAATATCCCTATATTTTTGCCTTTCTCGTATACTAAGTATACGTAAAGGCTATATGATCACTCCAAAATCAATCTTTTGATAGAAGGCTCGGAGACCCATAGTGTTATATACCAATCGACTCAGCTCAATGAATTGAGGTGATGTCTGTGTGTGTATGTATGTATGTGTGTGTGGACAAAATTTTGTAGACACACTTTTTGGAATTTAGCATTGACCGAATTACTCGCAACAAGTTCGATTCGACTGAGAATCCTGTCTCATTGTTTGCTATTGATAATTGGCCAGATTGGACTATGGGATCAGAAGTTATGGCCAAAATACTATTTTCTATGCGCAAAACAAGCTAAAAAGCACTCATTTATATTTTCAAGTATTTTTTTTTTGCAAGAGAAAGGCATCAACACCGCTAGGTGGATTATTCAGGGTTTTTAAATACATAATTGCAATTTTTGCTTTTACTAGTACTAATTTATTATTGTTTTGTGGAAAATTGTCAACTGTTTATGGAAATTTTGCATTATTTGCAGTAATTCTATATTTATTTAATACTCATACCCTGATTATTGGCAATTTCCAATTCTATTATGGAAAATTTCTATTTTTTCTCTAATAAATAATCTAGAGCTCGACGAGCTCGGTGGTCTAGTGGCTACCGCTTCTGCCTTATAAGCAGGAGGTCGTGAGTTCAATTCCAGGCTCGTCCCTTTCCTACTTTGTATTTCTATCTTAGTTCTTTCTGTGTTTTACGTTCTACCAAAACGATTCCTACTGTTATAACCTTCCACACAATCCCAAAACCTCCCGTGGCACCTATGAGAGGTCGTAGAGTTCTCTGCATCTTTCTCAAGTAGGTGTCCAACTAACCATCCTTCCCCTTCAGCATTCGCAAGGACGTGGCCAGGACAGATCTTGACTATTGGAGTGTGCAATGCTTCCATCTAAGAGATAGTGATTAGTCCCAAATCAATATCTGAGGTAACGGATGAAAGTAATGCTACTCTCATACAATAGTCTTGGCTTGTACCACCTACGAATTTGTGCGAATTGCTCAATGCTAATGCTAATGCTAATAAATAATCTAGAGCTGGCTTATCTCTCAAAATTTCTAATTCTTCATTGAAATTTTATTTTGATATTAACTCGTGGAATCCAATGATGCCATACTAAACATATTTTCTCGGTCACTCTGATGTCTTTCGAATAATTTCTCAAGGAACTTCTATTCCATATCTCGAATATGCTTCAGTCAATGGTCCTTTCATAAGCGACTCATAGAGGAATGAATGTATTATAGATCAATTATCATTTTGGAGTTCGGATCATTCGATTTATCCAATTAACCAAATTATGAATGATGTATGATATAATATCCCATTAGGTCCATTGGGTTGATATGACAATTGTTATTTGTACAAGCTACTACAGACTTTTTAGTAAAAAAAAAATATGTTGAGCTTTTTAATGGAATGCCTTTACTTGTCATAAGACGAGTTTGTACCTTCCCTTTAATTTCACCACTTGATTGTACCTTGACAGATACGTATTTCGACCTCAACAGTAAGGTCGTCTTCAGTGTTTCGTACTTGACTCGACTTAGGTTATACAAAACTTTTAGGTTTTAAAAAACGTCCTGGAAGTCGTAATGTTTGAACTACTTAATCATTCAAGTCCGTGAACCCAGTGCTTCTAAGGCCCTACAAAAAAAAGTCATAGTCATTGTGCAGCTTGATGTTGACTCAAGATAATTTTGGGTACCTTGTCTCTTGGATCTCATGTTAATGAAAATTAGGATCATATGCTTATTTCATCGGATTGGGTACATACCGATGATGAGGACATTACAAATGTCATGATTGATCACCCGAGAAGTCGTGGGCTGAACTTGAGAGCATTTTGGAGTACCTTGAGCATCTCGTATTCCTGAATATTAATCACTGGCTTAACGTTCAGGATGACCCATCTTATCTGAGTGTTCAGAATGATTCAAACATGTCAACTTCATTTGCATGTTCTTAGAATCGAAATCTTCCCCAGGTTTCGGATAACTGAGTTTTCAGGGTCAGTCAAATTTGAGCTCCCATATTTTTTTCTGTAAAACCAATATCTAGATGAACAATTTTACTGAAGAAAATGGTGGTCTAGCTCTCTTTTGTGATTTAATAGACAATCTAAAACGCTGGGCATATATGACCCATCCGTCCTGAAAGGGTTGAGATTTGTTTTGGAATTCAATTTCAATCGTTATTATAACACTATTTTTTAACCTAGATTGTTTTAGGATTTGGAGTGTTTTTTTTTTCTGGAACACTGCCATTTTTTTCTATATCGCAGGACTCTTCTTAGTTCTAAGACGCTTTTATGAATTTAAAAAGCATTTTATTTAGAATTTCATGTTGATTTTTTAAATGCAAACTTCTCTATGTCATAACCTTTTTCATACGCACTACTAGAATTTTGTGCATTATTGATCGAAAAATTTAATAATGCACCTAAATGTTCTAATTAGGTGCGTTATTAAATTTTTCGATCAATTATATTATCAATATTGAATAATTATCATAAGAACTAGGCTTCTTAATCCTAAATAATTGCCTACATTTATTGCTTGGATTAATTTTAAATTCCAAGATCTTCTTAATTTTCAAGAATAATTATTCTGTAGTTACAAGGGAAACCCTTCAGAATATTTAGAAGAAATTCTTCGGAGTCTCCACGGAAAAATCTTCAGTATTTCAACGACTTTTTTTTTTGAAAGAAGACGAAGTTCTTAGGAAGAGTTCCTAAAAAAGGTTCGGTAGAAATTTTGATGAACTAGAAAAATCCGTAGCAGGATCCGAAATGCATATTTACGATGAAAATTCCAATAAACATCAAATTCCGAAGAATTTCCAGTATAAATTAGAAACAAAATCCAGCTTACTTTTTTTACATAATCTCTAAAGATTTTTTTTCAAAATCCTGGGCAACTTTAATGAATCTTCAAAGGAAACTCTCCTAAATTTCCAATGGAAATTTTTTTCGTTTTTCAAAAAAAATCTTAGAAATTTTCAGCAGTTTTTTTAATTTCCAAAAGAAATTATTTGGAATATGCCAAAATATTTCCGATGGAAATTCCTAAGATTTTCCAGTAGAAAATCGAAAAAAGTTCATCTAAAACACCAATAATGAATTTCCCGAGGATATTCCGATGTTTTTACAAGTGGAAATAACGAAAAAATTGCACTTTTGTAGTACTTGTGAAGGTTGTACTTTAGAAGCAATTCCAATAGGAATTCCTTAGAAAATTAAATCAAAATTTTAAAGATTTTCTGTTGTGAAAATTCCTTAAATTTTTTAAATCATTTCTTGTGCTTCTTTGCATGGTAAAGATTTAAAGCAATGTTTAGCTGAACCTACAAAGAAATCAAAATGACTTTCCGAAGAAGAATGAATTTCCCATGAAATTTTGGAAGAATTTATGGTGCAAATTCAAAAAAACATGAACCTTGAGAATTCTAAAGATTTATGCTTTGAAAATTCAAAGTATTTTTTGAAGATTTTGGAAATTCTAAATAATGCCTCGAATAAAACAATACTTGGAAAATTTAAGAAATGTGATAGAATTCACAAAGAGCGTAAAAAATTTCATTTCAAAATTCCAAATTTGAAAACAAAAATCCAAAAACAAAAAATCAACGGTAATGTCAAAGTGTTTCATGTGGCATTGGCTATTTAATTTCTCATGAAAATTCAGAAGATTTTTTCTTGAAAAATTTAGAAGTCTTCTTCTTCTTCTATGGCTCCATTTTCCAACTGGAAGTTGGTCTGCTTTTCAACTTAGTTTATTCTATTAGCATTTCCTCAGTTATAAATTGAAAGTTTTAAATGCCAGCCATTGTACGATTAAATATCTTGCAAGCAAGTACGATGGATACATTATACCTAGGGTGTCGACAATGTTTGACACCCGAAAACATCCTAGACAAGAACGAGAATCGAACTCGTCATCTCCGGATTGGCAATCCTACGCCTTTGGTCGTAAGGCTAACTGGAGACTGAACATTTTGAAGTGCACTCCCTAAAATGTTCGAAAAACTTATTTTGGAAATGAAAAAGAATTTCTGGTGAAGATTCGAAAGAACTTGTCGAAGAAATTCATTAGAACATTTTTTTCCACCGAAAATTATATGTTTTTCCCACGAATTTTTTTTGAATTTTCAGACAGAATTCACATGGATTTTTATTCGGCATTTACACTGGAGATGTTTTGTTTTTTTTTTCATGACCAATTTGTAGCAAAATTTACAAGCAAAATTTTCCAGAGAGAATTGTTCAAAAAACATTCTGAATGCTAGCACTTTATCAGGTTTGTATGAAGTAAGGTCAAAGTTTTTACAGAAATTTTTTTTTACTGGATTTTTCCTGAATATCCACAAGAAATTCTTTTGAAGATTTTTCTCGAATTATTGTAAAAACATGAACAGTTTTCAAAATTGTAGCTGTAGTCCGCTGATGCAAAAGTGTCGTGATGCCAAAAACCATCTGCGGCGGAATTTTTTAAAAATATTTTTCATTTTTCTTTCCCAATTTTATTTTGTGGAAATTGAGACTGAAACGCAACCTGTTTTTTCGTTTATTTTTTATGGAAATAGGATCTAAAGCTAAGTCGGCCAAATAACTCAGATATGCATCGGCGTTGCGACCGACGCTGCGTTACCGGGTTTTCTCGATGCTTAATGCTAAATTCTTTTTAACACTGAGTTGAAACAACGTTACGTGGGCATCGGCCCTAAGATGCGCTTTGCGTTTAATGATTAAATAATTAAATTTTGATGATTTGTATTTTTTACACCGCTATTGTTATTCACCAAAAGTTTTTCGTGTAAAGAAAAAACACGTGGTTCGAGAGCAACACCCCCTTCCCCCCATGTGGCTTATCGTGGTCATTTTACAACCCCCCCCCTCCCCCCATATATGACCACGTGGTTTCTGGACGGTCCCTAGGTTCCATCGTCGATGAGCAGGATTATCATCGTGGGTGTGCAGACTTTTTTCTCTCCTTTCGACTTCCATCTGGAATAATTTTTAATACGCTGCACGAAACTTCGTGAAATTTATACTACAGCAAGTGGGCGCCTAGGTAGACAAACCGTTGTAAAAGAATTCTTGCAGCGGTCACTTTCCGTGCCGCTGAAATACAATAAATGATTCCGGATTCTAAATGGACATAGCTTTAAGTACACGTAGAAGCTAAATGATCGCTCCAAAAACATTTGAAAGAAACCCCGAATACCCCTAGTGTTGTATATCGATCGACTCAGTTCGACGAATTGAAGTGATGTCTGTACGTGTGTGAGCAAAAATGATCCGATTTTTTTAGGCAGTTACCCTAAACCGATTTAATCGTAACAAGTTTCATTTGTCAGAGAACATTGTTCCATTGTTCCCTATTAAAAATTGGCTGGGATCGGACTATTGGTTCAAAAGTTATTTTATATTTTCTTATAATGCACGAGAATTAGATTATTAGAGAATTAGAATTAGTGTAGTAATTAGATTTTTTCTTTTTCTTTTTTTTTTCCAAATTTCATCTGAGTTACTCAATAATAATGGGAAGTTTCGTACCACGATACAATTCAATAATGCCACTTTAATTGAATTTGAGCATGAGCATGAGCATGATGACCGTGCATTTCGTAGTTGCTGCTCCGTGATTGACCGGAACAATCGCAATTGCACAGGGAACCAATGAATGGAAGCATGGTATTTGCTCTCTAATCTTAAAATGCATAGCTCTAGTATATTTTAAATGGTCGATGACGGCGCTGGTCACGTCCTCAAGATCTATCGGGGATGTGAAGGATTTGATGATGCAATCACTCGCCCTCTACTAGCCGAGAACACCTCTGCACTCGCCACAATACATTCATTTATTTAGTTTACATCTAAACAGATAACACTGAATCAACAATTTGACGCCACAGTACACGGTTTGAGGCCGCATCTCTCCATCCTCGAATGCGCCCACGCTCGCCAAGTCGTTTTGCACCTGGTCTGCCCACCTCGAACCCTTCCGTCTTTAGCTACCTTCTGGATACTGTGTTCGCCGTAGAGCTGGCGAGCTCGTGGTTCATCCTTCGCCGCCACACACCGTCTTTTTGCAAACCGCCAAAGATGGTCCTAAGCACCCGTCTCTCCGAGTGCTTGCAAGTCCTCCTCGAGCATTACCTCGAGGACTACCGGTCTTATCAGCGTCTTGTACATGACACATTTGTGGCGTTTTTATTTATTACCAGACTAAGGCCTCAGTGGCCTGTGCAATACATAAAAATCTTCTCCATTTAGCTCGGTCCATGGCTGCACGTCGCCAACCACGCAGTCTGCGGAGGGTCCGCAAATCGTCCCCCATCTGATCGATCCACCTTACCCGCTGTGCACCTCGGCTTCGTGTTCGCGTTTCTTATAAGCGTTTTGTAGATAGTCAGTTTGGTACGGCGGCGAACTCTATTCGATCGGAGCGTCTTGCGGAGTCCAAAGTACGTACGGTTTCCAGCCACTATGCGCCTCCGAATTTCCTGCTCCTGCTGGTATCGTTATCAGCGGTCACCAGTGAGCCCAAGTACACGAATTCTTAAACCACCTCGATTTCGTCACCACCGATAGAAACTCGTGGTGGGTGGCTTACATTGACCTCTCTTGTATCATGTACTTCGTCTTCGACGTGTTGATGACTAGTCCAATCCGTTTAGCTTCGCTTTTCAGTCTGATGTAGGCTTCCTCCATCCTCTCAAAATTACGTGCCATGATATTGAAGGGGCTCGAGAATGCCCCTAAAACTCGAACTACGCACATCACCCGATCTATCGTCGCCTTGATCAACCGTACCAGTTTATCCGGAAATCCGTTTTTGTGCATTAGCTGCCATAGCTGGTCCCGATCGATTGTATCATATGCGGCTTTGAAGTCGATAAATAGATGATGTGTGGGCACGTTGTGTTCGCGGCATTTCTGCAATACCTGACGTACGGCGAACACCTGGTCTGTGGTGGAGCGTTCACCCATAAATCCCGCCTGGTACTGCCCCACGAACTCTCTTGCAATTGGTATTAGTCGGTGGCATAAAATTTGGGAGAGTACCTTGTAGGCGGCGTTCAGCAATGTGATTGCGCGGTAGTTGCTACAATCTAACTTATCGCCCTTTTTGTAGATGGAACACACGACACCTTCCATCCACTCCTGCGGCAAAACTTCATCCTACCAAACCTCCCAAATAACCAGTGCAGCGCTCCAGCCAGTGCCTCACCGCCGTATTTAAAAAGCTCTCCTGGTAGTTGGCCAACTCCAGGGGCTTTGTTGTTCTTCAGCCGGTTGATCTCCTCCTGGATTACCTGGAGATTCGGAGCCGGAAGTCGCATGTCCTGCGCGCTTGCTCCTAGGTTCATCACCATACCGCTATCGTTATCTGCCATACCGCCATTCAGGTGCTCTTTGTAGTGCTGCCGCCACGTGCTACCGTTTTGTCTGTTCCGCGCCCGTTTGTATCGTGCCTCGTTCGCCCTCTTGCGGTGTTGCAGCAATCTCGCCCATGCTGCATTCCTCTACTCAACTAACTGCTCACATTTGCCGTCATACCAATCGTTTCTCTGATCCGGGGCCACCGTGCCTAGTGCAGCGGTTGCGGTGCTCCCAATGGCGGATCAAATATCTTTCCAGCCATCTTCAAGAGATGCTGCGCCTAGCTGCTCTTCCGTTGGGAGTGCCACTTCCAGCTGCTGCGCGTAGTCTTGGGCTAGTCTACCGTCTTGTAGCCGCCCAATGTTTAACCGCGGCGGACGACTCCGACGCGTGTTGTACACCGTCGAGAGTTTTGACATACTGCAACGAGGTAGTGTTCGGATTCAATATTCGCAGTGCGATAAGTGCGGACGTTCGTGATGTCGAAGAAGGATTTACCGTCGATTAGAACGTGGTCGATTTGGTTTTCCGTTACTTGATTAGGTGATTTCCATGTGGCCTTCTGGATATTCTTGCGGGGGAAGAAAGTGCTTCGGACTACCATTCCGCGGGAAGCTGCAAAGTTTATGCATCGTTGGCCATTGTTGTTCGATACGGTATGCAGACGGTATGTCATCAATGACGATTTTGACGTCTCGCAGTGGGCATCCATCGTATGTCTGCTCCAGCTGTACATAGAGGGCTTCTTTCTCGTCGCCGGGTCTCCCTTCGTGTGGGCAGTGCACGTTGATGATGCTATAGTTGAAAAATCGGCCTTTTATCCTCAGCTTGCACATCCTTGCGTTGATTGGCTGCCACCCAATCACGCGTTGGCGCATCTTTCCCAGCACTGTGAAGCCGGTTATCCTGTCGCAACCTGCGAAACCTAGCGACTTGCAGTTCCATGTTCCAAGCTTCCAATCTTTATTCGTCGTCGTAGGTTATGTCTTAACGTTAGTTAACTTGTTAGTTTAAGAAGTCCTATTGAGTGAATTTTCAACACCAGTAGCTAATAGTGCTTTTCTGATCATTTTAGAAAATCTGTGTTGTGTCAATTTGCTTGTGACTTGAATATACTGTTAAAACCTTCATATGACCATTAGTATTTTATCCGGCATCAAGCAGGCTTAATGCAAGCTGGAAAGTGACCAAATTCCGTTGGTTTTGTAGAATATAACAAAAATCGATACTTTGCCGAAAAATGGTCCCATACCCCATTGAAGCCACAAATAAATTATTTTCTTATCTATCTATGTTTTTATGATGAATTGCATTATTTATTCCAGGATTTAAAATTTTGCCCTATCTCTTTCATAAATCTAGAACAATATTTGAAAATGGCGTAACAGCCAAAACTTATTTCTTCCAAATCGTTGTCTATGTATATAACTATGTTTGTAAACGAGGAACCGGATAAAGTATATTTGGGCTGTAACGCCCTTTTCAAATGTTGGTATAGAAATATTATTTCCTCCTACCCAGTTCAATATCGTCTGCTTAGGACGGATAATATATGCTCCAAATTTGGTGGAAATCAGTGAACGGGTTCAGAAGTTAAACTGAGTTTTTCGATAATTAAACAATACACCTTCCTGATCCCCTCTCTACAATGACCCACCCAACTCCTTAATAACCGACTATACAAGATAAAGAATATGTGTTCCAAACTTGGTTTAAATCAGCTTTAAGTCGTTATGAAAAATTATGCTTGTATTTGGATATTCGCTCGAAATCACCTTTCAGAATTTCTCAAAGGGTAAATTTGTGTGCAGCAGAGATGGATTGCTGCTTTACCAAAAGCAAAACTTTTCATAAACGCGGAGAAGGCTATACTTATTCTCCTCATACATATATAAAACCAATCTTTGTATGTATGTATGTTCACAGTGCTTCTTCTCATTTTTAAATGTGCTTTTACAAACTAAAAACAAAAGGCACAAGAGCTTACCTATAATATGAATGATCTCAAACAACGTCTAAATGTGCTAACAGAACGTTCAAACAAAATTGGCTATCTAATATCTATTTCCACGAACCTAATTCCGGGTTTAACCCCAAAAAACAGTTCCCGATTAGTCCGCATCAGATTAGACACCGCTGATGTTGATCCCAAACATATTAGATCCCCTATTCGTCACCGCTGTTGACTGAAATATCACTGTCGAGTTATTCCAGCTAATGCACCTGCCACATTGCCTCGCCTGCTGACTTACATATGCTCAAAGGTAGCCGCCTGCTGTGATCCATTATCACCGGTCGTTTTGGCATTCGATGTGGATTGTTGAGTCACTGCATACGAAATTCCACCGCCATATCGCCAAGGGAATCGTTTCTGTAACACTATTTGCCCGCCATTGTCAACGCCATGTTCGACTAATTACTATCGCAACCGCAAGGCCACCCTTAGACGAGCCGAAACAGGTAGGTAGATACCGTAAGGGATCGAACTTCGTTCGTGGGTTAGCTCAGTACGTAGTTTGTTGCATTTTGAATATTTGATAAAAACCGGAAAAATGTAATTTAATATGTATAATGCTTGACTTTAGTACACGGAGAGATTTTGCAAACACAATGCCAATTTTCTCTGATGAAATGTGTTTCAATGCTTTATGATTTGAATTCATTCATCGTGGAATCGAATTTCAGCACTAATGCATAAGGTTTTTAGGTTATGACGGGAATTGCACCCCCACCTCAATCACCTAGCAATAGCATTAATGTCTCAAACAGATTGAAAACATCTGCAGTAGAATTCCACGCGGAAGTGCTCTATTGCATTCTGGAGACACTTACTCCACTTCATTTGTTAGTTTTCCGATAGAAGTAACCATTCTACACCAAGGATCGAACAGTGTTCAAACCAATTAGAACTCCCTATCAGTAAAGTGACTGATAGTTGTTACCCTGTCCTACATGAACCCTTCGTGTATGAGTCACACCATATGAACCGCCAGTGAAGTGTGTTCTGCGCTGCATCACGCACTTCACCGGGTAATGCGCACACGCATCAAGTGGGTTTTCAACGAGGAAAATATCGGATAGGAACTTATCATGTCCCAGGTATTGAAGTGCGCATCGCCGACACGCGGCAGGTAGAAAGCGAGGATCCCTCCCATCGCTACTTAAGATAGATTAGCTATTTCTATTTGAGATGTTGGGTTTTATTTCCTTATGCGTCACCTCCATCTTTGGCGAATGGAAAAGAGCTCACCGGGGTTGATTAATGCACATATCTCTGAATTAGGGAAAGCGGGGTCGTAAATTTGAGTGTTTTTCAGCGCTTAACTTTCCGGGATGATACCAGGCGAAATTCCTTCGCCAACCAGCATAGTTGACGGATGAAGTCATGCCGGGTGTTTGTCCGTGCATGCATGTGACCGACGGGGGTGGTTCTGATTCATCATCGGTAATCGAATGGACAGCTTGGCCCTGCAAGCCAGACGAAGGAGCTACGCTCCGCTGGATGACGAAAGAAAACTAGGATTACACATGCATTTTCCGTTGTTCTGTTCTGCTGCGGTTCCAGGTCATCGTCGAACAAGCGCTTAATCATTGCCGCGCACTCGCGCGACAGCGAATGATTCAGCATATATCCATGTTCGACCATGAAAGGGCAGACCAGTGTGATTGCAGAAATCATACTTTAATGTTGCGAAATATATCATATTTATGAGAATATATGTTTGTATGTTTGCATTCACAATTCAGCATAACTCTAAAGCCGCTGTTGGTGGATTAAAATAGACGATAAAGAGGAATTGTTCTATTTAACATAAAAACAATTCAAGATAAATAATTGACGAATTTCGCGCCAACCCTTCTATGGGGCTGGCAGCACCATCTCAGAATCGAATTAAACTTGGTGCGCATGAAGATATGGTATTTCTAAGCCACTCTGCATACTTAGTTTTTCAAAAATTGTCAAGAGTAACATTTGATAAGGGCCTAATTTTTTTCATTGGTTTTTCAAAAATCGATGTAACTCTAAAATGACAAGACCTACAAAAAAGTGTTATATGGCGGACTGTCGTGAAATTGCTTGAAGTTTTTTGGAAAAATATCCAAAAAATAAAAAACCGATTTCTACCGATCTGAAAAAAATTAGTTTTAAAAATTAAAATCGATATTACAAAAAAAACCTCATCTCAAAAATCGGTGTAATGGTGTAGTCAAAATTTATTTGAGAAAAACATTGATTAATCCACCTAGCGGTATCGGTGACTTTCTGGTGTCTTCTTCTTATTATTGGCATTACATCCCCACACTGGGACAGAGCCGCTTCGCAGCTTAGTGTTCATTAAGCCCTTCCACAGTTATTAACTGCGAGGTTTCTAAGTCAGGTTACCATTTTTGCATTCGTATATCATGAGGCTAACACGATGATACTTTTGTGCCCAGGGAAGTCGAGACAATTTCCAATCCGAAAATTGCCTAGACCGGCACCGGGAATCGAACCCAGCCACCCTCAGCATGGTATTGCTTTGTAGCCGCGCGTCTTACCGCACGGCTAAGGAGGGTTCTACTGGTGTAATATGGAAAAATAGTATTTTTGCCAAAACTTTTGAGTCTATAGTCCGATTCAGTCTTGATGCATTGCAACTTGATGGTTGAGAATAGGTGCCAATAAAATAACTAGACTTAAATAGTCTTTTGTTTTTTGTACAAAAAAAAAGTATGTTTGCCATTATTTCTTTTGAGTCCATTGTCCGATAAATGAAATTATCAATAAAATAAAAACAATATACTTCAATAGGAAACAGGATTTCCCAATGAATGCAACCAGTTTTTTTTTATTCCTTTATTTATTTGTTAGGCACTCTGTGTTACTTGACCGCTACTGTGTCGAGATCTACTGTGGTATTCTGCTCTACAGAATCCACACAGAATCTATTTTTAGATTTCCATTACTATTAATTGTCGTTACCAGTCCATCTCATCGTGGGTCCATTGTGTCCGTTTGTCCATGTCGTGTATTCAATGATCGTTGCATTGTTCGGTTGCCATTAATCCGGGTAACGTTGGAGGAACGCCTCCGAGAAGAACAAGTTGTCAGTCGTCATCAGGCAGCCGTGACGGTAAGGCGCGTACCCCAAACGCCACCGTATGGGCTGTGGATCTGGCGACTGACGAGGGTTTGGTAGACGAGGGACTGGGAATCGAACCCATGACAATTCGCTTGTAAGGCGAACGTGTAGCCAACTACGCAATTCGCTTGTAAGGCGAACGTGTAGCCAACTACGCTACGGGACCCCCAATGCAACCAGTTGAAAGCAAATAAAGATAAGGAACAGTACTGCAAAATGGGTTAGATTTTGTGCACTCATAACTACAGACATCATCTCAATTCGCCGATCATAGACGGTCGGTATTTAATACTATACATTTAAAATAATGTTAAAAATGTTAAGAATTTAAAATTATCTGAATATTAAAAATTTAAAGATAATTTAGGAGATTTCCTCTGAAAGTTAGAAGGGGTCGCCGTGCTCACTACTAACAATTTGGTTTTGCTGAAGTTGTTAACTAAATCTAAATTCTGCTTACCTAAATGAACATCCATGAATTACATAAGTGTGATTGATATAAAAAGTTTGAAGGATGGTTGGAGGAGACGGTTGAAAATGATCGATTTTTGCAATACGAAATTAATGTGTAATCTCAATTCAAAACATGGCTTAGAAGCAGAATGTCTTGCCAAAGATTATGGAAATACTATTCGGGAGTTGTACGAATGAGCAGTTACACAATCAGACAAAAATATCTCTATAAATTACATAAATGAAATTTCTGTTACATATCGAATGAACAATACTCAACAATGGCAGATGATTTTGGTGAACTATTCAAAAAAGCAAAAAACTATAACTGGCGCACAAAAGTTTCATTATTTTATACCAATCGCTCATAATAAAATCCTGGCTGAAAAACATTCCAACTCAGATGAAGACCCAAATGTGTAAATTTACAAATTAATGAGTATTTTTTTTGCTAAACCATTTTTAATCTTTACATTCATTGATTTATTTTCTCGGTGAACGAAACGCTCTTTTATGTTTCAGATTTTACAGTTTAGACAAATTTACAATAGTCCATCAAACAACACAATTTTGTAAATCTGGTCATTTGTGTGTAACAATGATATAAGAAATCTAGGAAAATATACGCCCTTTTCAAATTTTGGTCCACATTAATGCTAGAAATTGCTTCCTAAACAAATTTTACGTCCAAAATGTGTCGTTGGTTGATGATAGGCTGCTGAACCTATATGTGGCACTGTATGCATAAAAAACGCTGATAAATTTTCACTCAATATGGACATGAAAAAAGTTTTTGTTATAAAAACTTTTTTTCCTTGAATATGTCACAGGAACATTGTTCCCAGAAAAGTTAGATAATTGAAATACCTATCTGCAGAAAAAATTTCACCGATTTCTGAGATGAGGTTTTTTTATAATATCGATTTTAATTTTTAAAACTAATTTTTTTCAGAGTAGAAATCGTTTTTTTATTTTTTGGATATTTTTCAAAAAACTTCAGGGAATTTCACGACAGTCCGCCATACAACACTTTTTTGTAGGTCTTGTCATTTTAGAGTTACATCGATTTTTTAAAAATTAATGGAAAAAAAATAGGCCCTCATCAAATGTTACTCTTGACAATTTTTGAAGAACTAAGTATGCAGAGTGGCTTAGAAATATCATATCTTTATGCCCACCAAATTTCATTTGATTCTGAGATGGTGCTGCCAACCGCTGGTCGAGTTGGCGCGAAATTCGTCAATTCTGGCATTCGGTCTGATTCGATATCAATCAAATTTCGAAGACTGTTATTATTTTTTTTATTTTGCATAATCGTAGCGCTTGACCTGACTTACTCCCTCCTCTTACAGCTTTACGTAAATTGTAAACAGCCCTTAGAAGGACGTTTATAAAGGTAAAAAGAGGGTTATTATGCAGCAATTCGATCTGAAATCGATGTACGGTTTCTCTTATTTCCGCAATTTTGGTGGAATCGTTCCTTGCGGAAAAAAACCGATTTTTAAGTTTTTTTTCTCTTTATTGAGGTGCTTTTAATTTTTAGTTTAGTTTAGCTGTTCTCCGGTGTTTGGTTTGAAGGATTTGGGCTATGTTTATATTTTTCAGCCGTTTTCTGCCCTAATGGATCCTATAGGATTATTCAGTCCTTTCATAGAAAGGTTCGAAAGCCAAGCGTGTGGTAAAATGGCAATTTCAGAGCCAGAACTTTTTCGGAATAGCCATCTTGCTCGAAAAGAGTTTCTCTTGAAACCTTAGTAAAAAGGTGAAAGAAGATTTCGAAGACATGGCAGAATGTCGTGTAATATAAAGGCTGAAAAATAGAGGAGGAGGCTGAAGCCCCCTAAGCTGAACGTGAACAGTATGTGGTTCACTTAGAGTGTGGGTGTGTGCCGAAAAAAGGTGTTCGGGGGTCCTAGATTTTGTAATAAAACCCGGCATCCTTCAAAAAACAAAAAAGAGCTGCCATTCTGGCTTCATCGTCGGCTAAAGCTTCTCTAATGCTGCCTGGGATCCCATAAAACTCCCTAGCCTTGGGAATTCGTACTTAGGGCATCTACAGGTGGAATGCTCCACGCTGTGGAGTCAGGACATAGGTCACATTGAGGTCGGAAAGGGCCTCCACTTTAATTTTTCTAAGGGATAGTGTGTGGCTGCTACTCCAAATCCGCGCCCAGTTCTGACCGACGACAGTTTTTGTCCACTTTTTAACGTGGGCCAGCGGGTGTAGGGAAGACCTTCGTGCTCAACGTTTCCTCTGATGCCACAATAACCAGGGCCCTCCTTAGCCGTGCGGTAAAACGCGCGGCTACAAAGCAAGACCATGCTGAGGATGGCTGGGTTCGATTTCCGGTGCCAGTCTAGGCAATTTTCGGATTGGAGTTTGTCTCGACTTCCCTGGGCATAAAAGTATCATCGTGTTAGCCTTATGATATACGAATGCAAAAAAGGTAACCTGGCTTAGAAACCTCGCAGTTAATAACTGTGGAAATTCTTAATGAACACTAAGCTGCGAGACGGTACTGTCCCAGTGTGGGAATGTAATGCCAATAAGAAGAAGAAGAAGACCAGGGATCCAGGCAAAACAAGTATTTGGTGCCATAGTCGCAAGTATTCCTTGGATCCAAGGGTGTCTAGGAGTGTCGCTATGGAGAGCAGCGACGACGCTAGCTGAATCTGTGAAGATTGCAACCGATTTGTTGACCGGAACTGTGGCTGCGACGAAGATGGCAGCAGCTTAGGCGAGAAGATGTTGCATTGACTAGCTAGACTGTCCGATCTATTTAAACCGAATCCGGAAACTCCAAAACCGACACCGCGGCTGGTGTGTACTGTGTGATACACCATCGATGTATCGGATTTAATGATTCTGGAATCGTGTTCCCAACAGTTCTAGGAAATATCTTCTCAATTCGTCGGTGTTTTCCTTACTTTCAAACCGGGTGGCTATGGTTTGGTCGAACCTGGCAGGTGGCATTAGTCAGCTTTTTGCTCCGTGCCACTGGACCCTCGTCACTGAAGGGAGACTAGTGCCGGCCAAGTTTCGCAAGATCCGGTCAGCCTCGTCTAGGAGAGGGATCTTGCACTCCCCTGAAGTGGCAGTCGCAAAAGAAGCGGCTTTGCTGCAGATAGCCATAAGGACAAGATGTCGAAAGGGGAGGATACCAGCGTCAACGTAAGCGGCTTCTGCTGGCGTGAAAGGGAGAAGTTCAGAGGCCAGACGAACATAACTTTTGAAAACCGGGGAGAGGACGGTCATCAAATCGCTCCGCGCGGAGCTGGTCAGCTCCAGGCCATAGCCTACCCTTAACCTAATGTGTCTGTTGTTGGTCCGATGTTTTTGACGTAGGACTACGTCTGTCTTTTCTAAATTGGGGTACACTTTACGATTGCGAAAATCGGGGATCGTCACGAAAATTTTAATATCTCAGCCGTTTCCCGATAGATTTTCAATTTTTTTGGACCATTCGATCAAGGATGAGTCAACGCTTCTTTGTATTCATATGAAAATACTATTTTTTAAGTATTTGTTATCGATAATTGATCAAAAGTTTAGAAATAGGTAAACTAACCAATCACGTATATGCATCACTAGCACAGGCATCAAAAATCAATCACTTGCGGGTTTGGATCTAATTCTCAGTTTGAACAAGATTTCACGCATAGCGGACGCATCAAAGCGATCGCAGCGGAGCGGACACAGCATCACGGAGGCGCTGGTAACATTTTCAACGGAAATCCATCGCATTGGTGGTGGTCCTCGGTGTGTTGCTGCAGATCATTCAACCCCAACGAACCAGCATTTCTAATGAAGAAAGGGTTGACTATAAAAATAGCACTGTTGCGATCCCGCGCCGCCAGTGGCAATGCTGAAAGTTTATTACAAATGGTGGTGTCAGTTAGTTGTTGGAAAGGCGCATTGGGGAAAGAAAATTGGTTCTTCTCAACCAGCTTTTTATGGAAAGAAAAAGTTAAATGCGAAAATGGACTGTTTCGGTGGCATCGGGTTTGGCGTGGTAGCTTGGTTGCTGTTAGTGACATCATCCATTCAAATTTATTGCATCATCTCCCTCCGACTTGCTATCAAATTCGCTTGTTACGATTGTGTTTGCACTTTGAAGAAAGTTCATTTAATCATTTCGGATAGTCGGATCAACCTTCTTTTGTATAAAATGGTGACTTTTGTATAAAATCAATGAAGACTTCATCTTAGTGGAAACTATCTACAGCAACCATTCATCGGCAAACGTCGCTCGGATAGACTGATGCCAAGAGATAATGTTTTGTAATATGAAGAAACTTCGTCTTGAATCAAATTTCTGTTGTTATTCTTAACGGCAATACGCATCTTAGATAACCAACAGCTCATAACTAAATTCAGAATCTTGAGAGAAAATTTTATAGGGTTTTTAGAATTTGTCAACCGTTGTCGAACCGTTGTCCGAACGGTCCGTTGTCTGCGAAATCCCGATCAAAATGGCTTGCGTGCGCCGGAAAGCAGCTTTCGTATATCCAATGAAGTAATTCCATTAGCCTCGCCCCTCCATTAATCGTTATGAATGCACATTTTATTTACACCCATATCAGATCGCGGAGGGGCGGGGCTAACGGGCCTAATTTATTGAATACAAGAAAGCTGCTTTCCGGCGCGCGCGATCTATTTTGATCGGGATTCCGGAAAGAGCGGTTGAATAAGATTTGATGCAGCGGAGCGGACACAGCAGCACGAAGGCGTTAGTAGCACCAGTGGCAATGCTGAAAATTTATTTCAAATGGTGGAGGCTTAGTGAAAAATCATCGAGTGGCTGTCGAACAATTTCAACGCAAGACTCCGAAAAGCATTTGGATACAGTTAGTTATTGGAAAGGTGCATTGGGAAAAGAAAATTGGTTCTTCTCAAGGATGATTGCATAAAACGACTGTTTCGGTGGCATCGGTTTTGACGTGGCAGCTTGGTTGCTGTGAGTGATTCCATCCATTCAAACAAATTTATTGCATCATCCATTCCATCGAGCGCTTGTGATTCTGCCGTCGCAAAACAATTAAGTTTTGCACTTTGAAGAAAATTTATCTCGGATTGACCTTCTTTTGTATAAAATGGTGGCTCGGAAAAACTGATTTCAATTCTTATGATTAACAGAAACAAAACCAAATAATCTTGCCAGAAAATTTCACTTTCCGCCGATGACAGCCAAATCGATGAAGACGCCAATACCTCTTCTTGGATAAATAGTGTAAGTCCTGAAAAGAACTATGTGTAATTAATTCTTGAAGTTCTCCTTACTTTACCACGTACGTTCCCATCGCGGGAGAAAACAAAACGTTGCAAATAAATATATTTGCGTTTGGTTTAATGCCACTTCTGATTCTTCTTATTTCTCTTTTATTTCGGACATTTTTGAGGATGGTGTCTTCTAGGATTGTGATATCCTCCACTGAAAGCCAGTCGAGTGGCTTCAGCGGCGATGCGGCCGATGATTCATGTTAATTCCATGGTTAGAAACTCAAAGTCCAAACTGGGAGCAAATATTCGCCTTCTTGATTCAGTTGACCTATATTAATAACACTGGAACACTCAGTTGGGCAATCAAATAACTTTTCTCAGGGGTTAATATGACATAAAATTGCTTCCATCTTTAAAAATGTAACGTTTTTCAAAAATATGTTTCACTTTTCAAAACGCCCCAGTGTAGGCAGGACGAGCTTGCAGCAGTTGCTACCAAATTATATGGAAACTATTGAAATATAATTCCAACCTGCTTAAATGAATTTACGTTGGTTTTTTAATGTCAAGCACATAAGGATTTGTAACCTTTTTATTACGGGATTGATAAAATACTAATGAAGGGCTATGAAACGTTTTTGGTTAATGTGGGGCGTATTGCCCAGGCACTTTATGAAATCCATTTTTTACGACTTTTCATAGAAGATTTATTACGTATTATCTGTATTATTTTTATATGACTATTCACAGGCAATACACTTGCGACTTCCTGGACTACCAAATAACACAAAGTTTGCATAGATTGCGTTGAAAAGTAAAAAGTTATGAAGAAGTTGTCTTGGGGGAAGGGGCATATTATACCGTCTTACCCTACCAACTAGAAACAATGAAAAACAATCAAAAGGGTGCCCACAACCGAACCTCCTCCCCTACTAGAAAAAGTTCCGAAGCCACTAAGCAATTCTTGAGAATATCTGAACAAGTAGGATGATGAATCGACTGCCTTTTTGGGTTTTTCTTAATTCCAGATTCAAAACAATGTTTGTTTTACTACTGTTCAGATTATCGAAGGAATTCCCGGATAAATTCCTAGAAGATTTCCCGAAGGGATTCCTTTAGATATTCCTGAAGGAATTCTTGTAAGAGTTTCTGAAGTAATTTATGAATGAATTCCTGTAGAAATCTAAAAGTTTATATGAAAAAAAAAATGATTCCTTTAATAATTATTCGGAAAATTTATTCAGCAATTCCTTCAGAAATTCGTTAAGAAATTTTTTTCGAAAACCTATTTAGTTTGTTCTTTGGAAATTCCTTCAAAAGTTCATTAGAAAATTCCTCCAGAAATATATTCTGAAATTCATTCTTCTTTCGAGAACTCCTCCAAGAATAATTTAATAAATTTCCCCAATATCTCATTTGAATACTCTTCCAGGGATTCTTTTGTAAAACGTCCCGAAAAACCTTTGTAAATTTCTTCAGAATTACTTTTAGTAAAACAGGAATTATTTCGGAAAACTTGTTGAAAAAATTCTTATAAAAAATATTGAAGAAAAAATAGGAGAGCCTAAAGCAATTTCTGGAGAAGTTTCTAACGGTAATTTAAAAAGGTATTCCTAGAGGAACTTCGTAAGAATTCCGGATGAATGAACGAAAGAATTCCTGGAGAATCGAATCTGCCTTAGTGATCACTTTCCCCCAGGGCTTGGATGAAAGAAGCAATGAAGATGAGGACTTATGCTTCGGCACCAGATATACTCCCGAGGAATGTAGCTTCATGAGAGAACAGTTTCAAAGTGCTTAGTGAAGAATGCTTCCTCGCTCCATATGGCACTACTGTACGAAATAGTTGGAGAGTGAAATCAAGCACCCGCTAGTGCAGAGAATAATAAACTCTCTTGCCTCACTTATACTGAGTTGCGCATTTCTGTTGGAATGAATGGGCAAAAGAGAGGTATATAATGCATTCTCTCTCTTTCTCGCTAATATGGTTTTGTATTTACACAACACTCACTCGCATCTGAAGGTCGCTCCTGACGGAATCCAAGTTTCAAAGTGCTCGCGTTTTCGGGGGCACACCACTCGATACAGGCAACGCACAACTGTCATTTTTATTATTTCACGCATGCTGCGACGCAGCAAAGCTAAGTCAACAAAAATGACAGTTGTGCGCCGCCTCCGTATCGAGTGGTGTGCCCCCGAAACAGCGAGCACTTTGAAACGTGGATTCCGTCAGGAGTGACCTGAAACACTGCCGATGAACGAAGGAAGCATCCTCATTTCACACTGTCCTACTGAACGACGTCGCCTCGGCGCTACCCGGCTTGTGAAGCTGCCACGTTCAAAACTCCCCTCTTTCAATGTACAAAACGAATGCTTTACATTTGCCTCTTCCCTTGTTCGTGCAGCAAGCAGCACATCATCGAGCGAACATCAATCGGTGCACCGAAATTAAAACCTCACTGTGGGCTAAAAACGAAACATTCGTTCGTTTTTGAACGAATTGTCCAAGGCCTGCTTTCCCCAGATGCACAAAAAAAGAAAGTATTGTACGGAATTTAAACAATGAATTGTACCAAAATAAAAAAAAAAACATAAAGTTAGATACGTCCTACGACACGGTTTGAAAAAGAGCCATTTGATTCGGACCGATAAGTGACCACTTCCCCCAGGGAACCATATTTATATCTCACCAGGTGCTTTCAAAGTGACCTAATTATTACAAGAAATCTATTAGGTTATTCTGCATTACGTAGTATACCATCTGTTATTTTACATTCTTTAAATTGCTGAGAATTCTAATATTGAGACATTGCAACAAATGTCCAACAAAATAATTTCCAATTTTAGACAAAAATCGTTGCAATCTTCTATTGCAACGATTAACTCCTTGTACCCTTAGTATAAAATAGGTTAAGTTTAGTTTAAGTTGAAAACATTGTAATTCCTACATGGTTCAATTCAACCAGAGGAAAAAATTCTAACTGCCAGAGGCAATTGAAATGTATTAATAATAACTAAAAGCGTAACATAGCAAATAAGGATGATAGTGTTAAGAAAACACGGAACACCTAGTCTAAGAGATGAATGCATGTATTAGATAATTAGCAAGAAAAATTAGTTAAAAAAAAAAAATTGCTGAGAAAATGATTTTTTCCACACAAAAACAATTCATTACTCCTGCAGAATATCTCCGAAACCATGTTACGGATCGATACTGGATCGAATTTCTGGATCCAACAATACCAGAAGCATCAAAATCTGTGAATAATTAACCAAGTTAGAGTAGATTCAAGGGAAAATAGTTACCGATAAAATAGGTCGGTACAGTAAAAATTAATAAAGTAAAGGTCTTTCAATTTTACATAACCTATTAAATAAAAGATTCAAGATGTCGAACAAGTCGACCTAGAGATACAATCTTGTGAAAATAAAAGTCATTGGTTCGCCTACAAACACCACGGTGAGCAACCATGTGTCTCCATGATCGTGTAGTACATTGTGGATGATGTTTGTATGGGTATTGACGAATCAATGACTTCCTAGGGGCCGTACACATATTACGTAAGCACTTATGGGGGTCGTTATACTGTCGATTTATCATGCACCATAAAAATAAAAAAATCGTTCGTATGATTTGATCACTGTTCACTGATGATCAAGCCTTAAATGAAAGATAATCGCATCTGGGGCATTTCTGTGGAACAAGGCAAATTTCTAAAAATAAATATTTTTTTTGGTTCCGACAGTGTTTTTTCGCACTCTTTGTCACATTGTAGGGTAAATGATATATTTTGGACATGTACATATTTTGGACAAGCCTGAGCTTCTTCGATCAATTTTAGATAATGTGTAGGAAAATTTTTATAGAAAGTATGATCATTGCATACTTTTACCTCAACTCTAGCGGCTCCTGATGAGAATTCACAAATCAACTATTATTTATCATTAAAATTATCTAAAATGTAAAGCTTTCTACCAAAGTGCCTGCTGGACGCCAGTATGCAGGAGAACATGCATTATAGGACCCTTCGTAACATGCACCTGAAACACGTTTAAATTGGTTCAAACGGCAATCTTGAGGTCCTGCGGCCAAAGTTTAATTGTAATCTAGATACTAACATATTCCAATCGCTTAACATGAACTTGAGACGGATGAAAAAGGAGTGACCAAAATGAAGTTATGTTTTTATGCATCAGACATTTATTGGTCATCCCATGTACAGTACATGGATGAACCATTAATTGCCAACTTTCAGGCTGTTTTCAATGATATCGATAAGATTGCGAAACAATGATAATTTATGGTTTAATCTATGTCAGTTAAGCAAATAAATGCATTTAAATGAATGTGGATACGTGTAGGTAAGCCATACCATTGAGATCTGTAGGTGGCCATTTTTAAATTAGGAGAAAATGACTCTGTCCAAAATATATGCATTTTCCATGTCGAAATTATATATTTGATGTCCAAAAAGAAAATATTTCAGTTCGCAGTATATTACAGTTTACACCTAGTAAACCTAATTTACTCAAAAATTGGGCAATGGAGACACAAGACTAATCATAGGTTATGTATTTGGATGAACCTAGTGATTTTCAATTGTTTTATACTATTCAATCTCGATATATTTTCTAATGAATGTCCTGTGCTTGTCCAAGATACATCATTTACCTAATCATTTTTCAATCGTTAAATATTTTCAAAATTAAATTTTATAAATTTTCTTTGAACCATAATGAGTATCCCACATGGTGTTTCGGTTGGTATTATGCAATAATATGACCTCTAGAACCATTTAAATATCAATAAAATGCCTTTTTTTCGATATTTTTCACAGAATTTTACCACGTGTCCGTAATATTTTCTCTCGTGCATTGTCAGTAGACTGGCCCAGGAAACAAAAAGTTGTCTGATTCCACGGGGCACCCCCCAGGATTGTGTTTTTGGGTGAGAAAATCAATCTCTGAAAATTTCAGCTCAATCGCTTGTTGCATAAGCTGGCGCATTTGATTTGAAGTTTGTATGGGGATTTCAGCCAAAATGTATAGGAAAATACACCTCCGTCACTCATTCGATCTGGAAATTGGTACTTGGGATTAGTACCTTTTCCTATACAGTAGTAGTTGTATACCTGGCCACGTCCTTACAATCACGGAAGGAATGTTAGTTCAACATCTACTAGTGAAGATGCAGGGAACCCATACTACCTTCATAGATGTCTCGGGAAGGAAAATTTGTGTTAGAGGGAAAGGTGAATAATAGGGAGCTCTATTCGACAATATAGAGCGTTTATCAATAACAGTATATGCTGTAAAAATAATAAAATATATTCATCAATTTACTTACGAACCGTCCTAAGGAAAAACAAAACAAAACGCAAAATTTCGGTAAATCGCGCGATCGTTCTGCCGTCCGAAACAAGAGCCAACACGCACTGGACTAATTAACTTTATTACCGGCCGCCAATGCAAAACACAAAATTTCGGCAAATCGCGCGATCGTTCTGCCGTCCGAAACAAGAGCCAACACGCACTGGACCCACACACACACACACACACACACACACACACACACACACACACACACACACACACACACACACACACACACACACACACACACACACACACACATACATACATACACACAAACAGACATCACCTCAATTCGTCGAGCTAAGTCGATTGGTATATAACACTATGGGTCTCCGAGCCTTCTATCAAAAGTTTGGTTTTGGAGTGATCATATAGCCTTTACGTATAGTATACGAGAAAGGCAAAAATGAATGACCCGTGGAAAACGCATTGGCTTAGAAACGATCTGGTAGTAGAGCTGGAGCTAAGGAGGAAAAACTTATTTTAACAAATGAGCAAAATATAATGTATTACAATCACTGGTACATTATTACTATTACATTGTTGTTATTCCCGACATTTCCAGCATTTATATGTTCGTTGTAAACAATTATGTAAGATCCTATGAAACTAGCTCACCTGACTTATTTTCTCTCAAAATGAATAATTAACAATCATTATGAAACATATGTCTTACAATATATAATAAATATATAATTTGCAATGTCATCGTATTATCTTCTTCTGACTAATTCAATCAATTAGAGTCGCAATCAGAGTAAGTGTGAGTCACACCCGCCGACTACAATTTAAATTAAATAACCATCTGGACAGATTTCAAGCATTAAACCCCCGTTTTGTAATTGATTCCAGTGTGCGCGAGCTCATCGGCAACGCCATTCAAGTCTGCTCATGAATCAGTAAGGACCATATGAGGGCTAATGGATGACGGATGAGTTGTGTATAACATTGCGAAGAAAAAATGGTTTGCTTGTACTATAAGCTTCCACCATTCATCCAACCCTGATTAACCTAAAAATGGGTAAGGTATTTTAGTCAGCTTCAAAATGGATTCTTATACATAAGTGTTCTACTAACTGCCAATGAGCATAATTTGTCCATGCTTACCTCCATTTGATGAATAGTCGCACATGTAATCTCTTGGAGTAGAAAATGCTGATTCCATTACACGTTACCATCACAGGGTTCATATGCCAACGGCAAAAAGTTATTTATCGCAAATGTCCGATGATTAATGCGCATTAGACCAACGGAAGATCGATGTGGCCATTTCTGTCAAGTCACTGCTTTTTTTGTAAATCATTCAGGAATAAACAACACATTGATGGTTAAAGAAGTAAATCGAGAAGAGCTGTGCTGATGTACAAAGTCAATTACAATGCAAAATATGGTTGCTCCAGATGAATGAACTTCTCCGTATAAAACATCACAAAAATAAGAAACAATTCAAATACCTTTTCATTGCTTTGTTTTTCGAGGGATGAATATTAAAGCTATGAGTTGAAGTCCAGGAGCAGTAACCCTATTTGTATTCTGAGATCCTTGATGGATTTTAAAAGAATCTAGACAATTGTGCCGAATGTCCAAATTGTTTGAAATAGGCAAATCAAACCTGGGGGCCCTCCTTAGCCGTGCGGTAAGACGCGCGGCTACAAAGCAAGACCATGCTGAGGGTGGCTGGGTTCGATTCCCGGTGCCGGTCTAGACAATTTTCGGATTGGAAATTGTCTCGACTTCCCTGGGCATAAAAGTACCATCGTGTTAGCCTCATGATAAACGAATGCAAAAATGGTAACTTGGCTTAGAAACTTCGCAGTTAATAACTGTGGAAGTGCTTGCGAGGTGGCTCTGTCCCAGTGTGGGAATGTAATGCCAATAAGAAAAAGAAGGCAAATCAAACAAATTTCAGGATTCTTATGAAAACTAGTTTATCTTAAGAATGTATAGAAAAAGCTCAAGTAAATCGACTGAATCTGACAAGTTAATTCAAGTATTTAACTTACGGTTACGCAGTCTTCATTAGTAACAACGGGTTTATTCGTAACCCAACGTTTCGACTCGGGGAGTGTGTCCCTCGTTTCTAGTAATAAAGACTGCATAGTCGTAAAATTTAAATATAAAAGTTACAGTCGATCTTGTATCAATAGTTAATTCAAGTCAAAATGATGGGATAACTTCAATATAAACAAATTTAAGTCAATTTTTGAAAATGGATAAATATTGATAGACCGTCGTCGGGGGTGACAATGGGTCAAATGGGGGTGAGAATTGGTCACTGTTTCAACTACTTAGAATACTTGTAGAATGGATTAAATGTTTCTGAGGGCAAGAAGACTAAAATATAACAGACCTTTTTGACGGATTTGCTCTACGACCTCCAGGTTGCTGGTGAGAGTGATGACCCATTCTCACCCCCCAAACTCATTGTCACCCCCGATGGCGATACTTGCACAATTTGTAGTAATTTCAAAAACTTAGCAAATCTAGTAAATCAGAATTGAGCTGCAAGGTGTCTGCAAAGCAGAACAGACGATGGCCAGATTAAAATCCTGGTGTGATAATTTTATTATTATTTGCTCGGTACATGGCTGCACGTCACCAACCACGCAGTCTGCAGAGGGTCCGCAATTCGTCTTTCACCTAATCGATCCACCGCTGCGCACATATCGTTGTTTAGAACCATTTTCACCGGACGACGATCCGATATGCCCGAACCACTGCAGTCTTCCGATTTTCGCGATGTGAACGATGGAGCAGCACTTTCCTTTCGAAAACTCCGAGTGCGCGTTGGTCTTCCACGAGCATCGTCCAGATTTCATGTCCGTAGAGAACTACCGCGGTCTAATGAGCTTTTTGTTGATAGTCAGTTTGGTACGGCGGCGAACTCTATTCGATCGGAGCGATCCTGCCACGATGCGTCTCCGAATTTCTCTGCTGGTATCGTTATTGGAGGTCACCAGTGAGCCCAAGTACACGAATTGACCTTTATAGAAGAATTTATAGAAGTATTCTTTAAGTAAATGCCACGGGAACTCCTGGAAAAACTCGAGGAAGAGAAGGTAGGAATATTTGTGGAATAATTCCCTGGGCAGAAATTACTAAAGCATTCCAAAACTATTCACCTGGGGCTTCTTGGAGGGATTTCCGGAATAATTTCTGGAGGAAATCGCAATTGAATTTCCATAAGTATACCTAGAACAACTTCTGGAGTGGTTGGGAGATTCGTTAGAAATTCTATAAAAGAATCGAAAGAGAGCTCTCGAAGTATTTTAGGAAGAATTCTTGGAGGAGCTTCTGGAGGAACTCCAAAGAGAATTTCAGGAGATTCCCTGAGGATTTTTTTTTAATCTTTATTAAGGTTGTTTTTTTAATCTACAGACCTTCCCTGAGGAAAAACATGTAGACATTCTAAAGGAATATCCGTAAAAAATCTAAATTTCTTAAGGAATTCAAGGGGAACTTTCATAATAGAACACTTATGACTGTAATGACTTATCTGAACTCCAGAGAAATTTTTAAAAGGATTTTGGAGGAATAACTTCAAGACATTCCGGAAGAATTCTTGCAGGAATCTAGAGAGGAATTGTCTGAGGGGCTTCCGGAAGAACTCCCTGAAGAAGGAATTTCTGGAGAATCTTCCAAAAAAAATTGTCAAAGAAGAAACTTTTATGGAAATTTTGTAGGAATTCCTAGAAGAATACTTAGAGGAACTTCCACAGGAATGTCGTGGAGAAACTTCTGCTGGAATTCCTGGCGAGACATACGGACTTCCTGAAGGAACTTCCGGAAGAAATCCTTGAGGAGCTTCCGGACGAAATCCTGGAGGAATTTCCTGATGAAATTCTGATGAAATTCTCCGGACGAAATTCTGGAAGAACTTGCGGAGGAATCCCTGGAGGAACTTCAGGAGGAACTCCTGGATGCCCAAGCAGCACACTTGTCATAAAGGAGTTGCTGTCACTTATGTACGACCAAATTCGGTCATATATGAGTTGGTGCAACCAAATCGGTCTAAATTGTGCTACTCGGGTTCCGGAGGAATTCGTGGAGGAACTTCTGGAGGAAATCCTGGATGAACTTTCGGAGGAATTCCTATAGAGACTTGCGGGCGAAATCCTGATGGAGCTTCCGAATGAAATCGTGGAGGAACTTCCGAACAAAATCCTGGAGGAACTGCCGGATGAATTCCTAGGGGTACTTCCAGACGAAATAATGGAGGAACTTCCAGACGAAATCCTGGAGAAACTTCCGGACGAAATCCTGGAGAAACTTCCGGACGAAATTCTGGAGGAGCTTCCGGACGAAATCCAAGAGGAACTTCTGGACAAAACCCTAAAGAAACTTTCGAATGAAATCCTGGAGGAACTTCCGAACGAATCCGGAAGGAACTTCCGAATGAAATCCTGGAGGAACTTCCGGACAAAATCGTGAAGGAACTACCGGACGAAATTCTGGAGAAACTTCTGGATGAAATCATAGACGAATTTTCGGACGAAATCCTGGAGGAACTCCCAGATGACATCCTGAAGGAACTTCCGACCGAAATCCTGGAGAAACTTCCGGACGATTTCTTGGAGAAACTTTCGGACGAAATCCTGGATGAACTTCCGGATGAAATCCTGGAGGAATTTCCGGACAAAATTTTGAAGGAACTTACAGACGAAATCCTGAAAGAACATCCGAACGAAACCCTGGAGAACTTTCGGACGAATTCCTTGAGAAACTTCAGAACAAAATCTTGAAGAAACTTCAGGATGAAAACCTGGAGGAACTTCCGTCGAAATCATAAAGGAACTTCCAGACGAAATTCTGGAAGAAGTTTCAGACGAAATCCTGGAGGAACTACTGGAGGAATTTCTGGATGAACTTTCGGAGAAATATTCGGACGAAATCCCGAACTAAATTTTGGAGGAAGTTCCGGACGAAATCCTGAAGAAACCCCCGGACAACATCCTGTAGGAACTTCTAGAAGAAATCTTGAAAAAACTTCCGAATGAAATTCTGGAGGAGCTTCCGGATGAAATCCTGAAGAACTCGGGACAAAATTCTGGAGAAACTTTCGGACGAAATCCTGAAGGAACTTCCGGACAAAATCTTGAAGAAACTTTCGGAAGAAATCCTGGATGAACTTCCGTCGAAATCTTTATGAACTTTCAGACAAAATCTTTTAGGAACTACCGGAAGAATTTTTGGATAAACATTCGGAAGAATTTTTGGACGAAATCCTGAAGGATCTTCCAGACGCTATCCTGGAGGAGCTTCCGGACGAAATCATGGAGAATCCTCCGGACAAAATCATGGAGGAACTTCTGGACGAAATCCTGGAGAAACTTTCGGACGAAATCCTGGAGGAACTTCCGGAAGAATTCCTGGAGAATGTCCGAAGAAATATGTGGAAAAATTTTCAGAGGAATTTCTAACACGATGATACTTTTATGCCCATGGAAGTCGAGACAATTTCCAAACCGAAAATTGCCTAGACCGGTACCGGGTCGAACCCAGCCACCCTCAGCATGGTCTTGCTTTGTAGTCACGCGTCTTACCGCACGGCTAAGGAGGGCTCGACCAGATCATTTCGGTGAAAAAAACGGGCAAACGCGCTTGCAAAACGAGACATGTCAAAAAACCTTGTGATAAAATTCAAGAGCTGTGGAAATTTAAAAAGTTATGGGCTTATTTTTCATTTTCCGTGTAAGAAATTAGAAATATTTTAGATAATCTATTGTAATAAGTTAGTTGTGGAAAAATACTAAACTACAAATATTTCACTCTTCAAAAAGACACAGACAAAAAAAAGGGAAACAGAAAATTACGTATCTAACAATATTTTTAAAAAATGTGGAATTTTGAAAATTAATTCTAATACACTTTTAGATATGAATTAAGGATGTTATTGTTTACCAATATCAAAAACTTTTCCATTTCTGAACAATCTATATAATAAAAATGAAATGGTCTGTGTTCGTATCCGCATAACTCGAAAACGGCTGGTTGGATTTCCTCCATTCCTTCAGCAAATATGTCCGTTATCGTTTCCGACGGGTTTATATGTTTTTTCTCATGCGAAAATCACGAATAAAGTTGAGTAAATCCTGAAAACCTAAAATTAAGAATCGTATCGAAACTTCGCAGTCAACGTCTGCCGGGTCGACTAGTTAAAATAAAAAAACAATAGTGAAAGTACCCTCCCCAAGGCCGGTTTTGAGCATCAAAAGGCTAAAAAATAATTTTAAGAAAAAATGTCAAAAGAGTAAAATACAAATGCGAAAAGAGCAATAGGGTGGAATTATTGATTTCCCTTGTCAAATACTTTTTTCATGAATATAGGTGGGAACATATTTGCGGATAAGAATAACAAGAATTTCAACAAGAAAAAAGAACATTAATAAAATGTAATTTTAATAATTTCGATGAATATGGTTGGCGCATGAGAATAATAAATGTCAAATCTAATCTAACCAATTCACAGTCCTTTTTGATCGAAAATAATTTAAATTATGCTAAAAGTTGCTCCACACCTCGGGAATCTGGTGCATTGATTTTGTTCCCATGTGCTCCCAGTAAAAGCGGAGCTCATGCAATTTCGTCGTGAAAAGTAAAAACATCCTGGCCAATTTATAGTCTGGTTTCCCGAGCAGCACACAAGTTCCACATAGATTACAATAACTTATATGTGACCAGATTCAGTCATAATTAGGTTGCTGCAACCAGATTCACTTGACGTATGCTGCTTGGGTTACAGCTCGAACTCTCGGAGATCTCCGCCGGATTGTATTTTAAATCGGGCCGAATTGCTAATTTCTCGTAACGGAATCTCATAAATCCCGTCCATACACATGGGAGCGAAATTTGGAAGTATGCTCGTAATGTGTAAACTAGCCTCAAAGTACGTGAGGACCTCAAGCCTTTCATCTGACCAAATTTCCATTCGGTTTCAAACTGCCTTAAACTCGATTTTGTTCAGTTGATTTATAAATTATTTGTTCATGTCGTCGTTTTTTTACAGTGGATGATTTCGAAATATTCAGAATTATTCAGAAAGACTTCGAATGATTCTTAATGTTTCGAAAAGAATCAAATGATTGAAAAATAAGTGTTCGGAAGATTCAAAAACCTAGGATCCTAGTCAAAAACAATATTCGAAAATTAATTTAATTCGAAAATTAGAATGTCTGTCCCTGTGCTTCATTTTATTGACGTTGAGGCGTGACCTGATTTTCAAGAATTACTTGCCGACCCAATTCCGTTCAAACCACTGTAGAAAAAATAATTGAAATGAAACTGTATGAAAAAATCTCCCAAAGAATCACCTGTTGTCATTAACTGTTAAAAATCTTAAGAAAAGTCGATCAATGTAAAATACAAAACGGCTAGATAGCATTCTTTCAAAAGCAACACTAATAACATAACATCTCACACTTTTTAATGGGTTTCGCTCATTTTCTTTGTTGAGAGATGAGTCAGCCAAGGACTGCAAATATCTCTAATAAAAACAAAACACTTTCTGTGCATTTGAATTTGTTTGAATTATGTTTTTGAGCTCTTTGGAAGAATCATTGAAAAAACGGGACAAATTGGGGATTTTTTAGATTTCGACGGGACATCACAATAAAGTCTAAAAAACGGGACTGTCCCGTTAAATACGATACTTATGGTCAGCCTAGTTTTGTCTGTTCCGCGCTCGTTTGTATCGTGCCTCGTTCGCCTTTGTGCGAATTTGCTGCAATCTCGCCAATGCTGCATTCTTTTTTTCCACTTACTGCTCACATTCGCCGTCATACCAATCGTTGCGGTGGTTCCAATGGCGGATCGAGTATCTCTTCTGCCATTTTCAAGAAAAGCTGCGCGAACGACTTCGACGCGTTTTGAGTGCAGGCATACTGCTACGAGGTAGCGGTCGTATTCAATATTCGCACTGCTGTAAGTTCGTGATGTCGGAGAGGAATTTACGCTCGATTAAAACGTGGTCGATTTGGTTTTCCGTTTCTTGGTTAGGTGATTTCAATGTGGCCTTGTGGACATTCTTGCGGGGGAAAAATGTGCTTCGGACTACCATTCCGGGGGAGGACTGGGAGGGGACTGGGAGGAACACCTTCGGAACTTTGTTCTCGCATTGTGCAATCACTGTGCTGCTAGCTTTTTAGAAGCTGCTGACCTAAAAATGCTATCCAGAAAACAGCTGGAACATAAGCAAAATAAGCAGCTAGATAGCATTTCTGTCATTCTCGACGCAGCAGAACCAATTGAAAAACGGATCAATACGTTATTTGTAGCAGACCTTTTACTTCTGAACATTGACTCGCCTCCTCTTTTGTCCCAGCTGAATTTCAACGTCAGCCAACAAAACCTTCGTTCTAGACAATTCTTTTTCCTCCGCGGTGCCCAAACGAATTACGGGCACAACGAACCATTTTTGAGCATGTGCAGAATTTTCAATCGCTGCTCAAATGAATAATTGTATTGTGTATCATTTGGAGTGAAATTGTATTATGTTGGTACGAAAAGACGAAGAGGTTTTGCGCCCATTTGAGAGAGAACAAAAAGAGTTCAACTCAAACGGGCTTTTCCCTTTTCCAAAAAAAAAAAACGAAAAAAAAAACAAAATAAAGATCTGGTGTTGTCGAGTGTGTGTTTGTGTCATACAAATTTTGAATTGAATTGCAGAGGCTCCGAAATATTTTGTATAAGTACAGTAAGTTAATTATTTAAGTTTTTTTATAATCGACTAACAGTAATATGTATTTTAGTTTTCCAAGGATGCTCTTTTAGTCGTTTAGAACCTAAATTTATTAAGCCTATCCACTGTTGCCGATTCTGTCGGAAACATGTTCGAGATATTGGTCATGAATATGCCAAATCAACTAATGCTAACATTGAAGAATCAATACATCGCCTAACAGAAAAATTGGATCACGATCACGAATTTTATATCAATCGCATCATCGTGTGAAGAATTCCAGTTTGATGTAATATTAGAAATTACGGAACTGTAAAACTTGTATCAGCGGAAATTCACGATCTAGCATTTGCTAGATCAAAAGACTTGGAACTTGAGGTCGAAGAAGGATGACGAACTCTAGGAGCCAAAAAAGTTTGGAGGAGTGATTGGACCGAATATGACGAGCGAAGACAACGTTGAGAGCAGCAGCATAGAGTAAAGGACAAAGCCAGTAAACGGAGGAAAGCCATGAAAAATCGTCATGTTACTATAATCGTCATGTTACTATAGAGGTGGTCGTCAAACTTGGATCCTTCCGGTTTCACAGTAGCCGGGCAACCAGTGGAGAATGTTGAAAGCTCCCAATATCTTGGTAGCCAAATGGCGTAAGACGGCGGTACCAAGATCGTCATAGGCGCACGGATCAAGAAAGCAAGGGCTGCCTTTGCGAGTTTAAGAAATATCTGGAAAAACAGGCAGATAAGTGAACGCACCAAAATACGAATTTTCAACTCTAACGTGAAATCTGTGCTGTTATACGCTAGCGAAACATGGAGTGTATCAGTGGAGAACACTCAACGGCTGCAGGTGTTCATTATCAGATGCCTGCGGTATATAATTCGGGCCTGGTGGCCTCACAACTGGATCTCAAACAACGAGCTCCATCGTCGTTGTCACCAGAGGCCGATAGCAACAGAAATTCGGGATCGGAAGTGGGTCTGGGTCGGCCACTCTCTACGAAACGAAATCTGTAAACAAGCATTAGACTGGAACCCAGCGGGACATCGCAGTAGAGGCAGATCCAGAGGCTCATGGCGGCGAAGCCCCGATGAAGAAATAAAAGAAGTCGACCGAAATCTAACCTGGCAACAGGTTAAAGCGATAGCCGGGCAACGCTCAGGATGGAGATCTTTCAAGTCGGCCCTTTGCACCACCGGAGGTGTACAGGATCCATAAGTCTAACTTGGATCGGCTGATAATAATGTTAGTCGTTAAATAAGAAATCTAAGGAAGTCGGGCCTACTACGGGCTCTAGAAGAAACTGCGGTCGAAAAAGATATACACCCGCACCAAATATGTCATGTACAAAACGCTCATAAGACCGGAAGTCCTCTACGGACATGAAACATTGATATGCTCAAGGAGGACTTGCAAGCACTCGAAGTATGTGAGAGATGGGTGCTTAGGAGGCATAGGACCATCTTTGGTGGTGTGCAACAGGACGGTGTGGGGCGGCAAAAGGATGAACCACGAGCTCGCCAAACTCTAGGCGAACCCAGCATCCAGAAGGTAGCTAGAGCTGGAAGGGTACGATGGGCAGGACATTTTGAAAGAATGCCGGACATCAACCCCGCAAAGCAAACGCAGCAAACGATGTACAGAAAAACTGGATATACGATCGTGGAGCGCAATCGAGGATGGAGAAATGTGGCCTCGAACCGTGTAGTGGTGTCAAATTGTTGATTCAGTGTTATCTGTTTATAAGTAAGCTAAATAAATGAATGAATTGCTGTTGATTGGGGTCCCAAAACGATACAGCAAAAAAATGGTCTCACTTAATAGGATGAAGTTTGCATTTTCCCATAGAACTGCGCCCCACTCTAATACTTACACATGTACATTATTTCAATTGATTGGTATCGGTTTCCTATAAAAAGTCCATTTTTGGAGTGATCCCATAGCCTTTACGTAAATTAATGTACGAGTAAGGCAAAACTTCAATAAATCCATGTAGCATTGAAATTGTTTCCTCGGTTAGACAGCCAGACTACATTCGTTATTAGCGTAATAAGACGTATTATTGAATTGCAAGTCCATTTTCTCCGCCTGTTTATTAGCTCATTCCATCATACGACTTAAATTAAACCCTGATTAGATCATCCATCGACAAACGAAAGAATCGGCTCCGGCCCCATTGCGTTGTCTTATTGGAGTGTCAACAACTTCTGATGGCGAGAGCCAGGACCACCTCAGCATTGGATATTCGTCATATTTTGACATCATCATGAGCTAATTTTGCTGAAAATCGAGATGACATTCGTGAAAGAGCACACCACGGGTAAAATGCACCTTCCCTCTGCCGGCGGGATGGTGCAAACAAGTACCGCCATTCATGGTTGACACACCTCTCCGTCGCACACGTTGCTCGACAATCGGTCTGTACTCGTTACTTGCCAGTCATACTATATTTTACTTCCACCAATTCGCGGCTCAAACAAAAGACAATAATAATAATTGAAATCAAATACGCGCGCGTTCGCCAGAAATGGAAAGTTCTTCAAACTTTGTGGATTGTCTCAGCCGCGATGATGACTAATCCACCACAGGCATTAGCCGGCGAACGGTCATCAGTTCCACCGCCAAGAGTGAACAACACGCGTCTCGTTAGTATTATGTGTGCAGTACTTCTAAGACTATGAAGTAATGCATAGCCGGGGGAATGTAGATCGTGATCGTGATTTTCATATAATTATTACATTTGTTCATATTCAGACATCGCTTACTCATATATGACTGGTCGTTTGTAGACACAATTTATGGCATCCATCAAACGGGGGAGTATTCTCTTGCTAGATGACAGTGGCCACCGACAATCCAATTCGCAAAGCAGTGATACTGTCTTTCTCGCTTTTAGCCAAGATAGTAACTATTTTGGTTCGAGCCACCACACCATTGTCTTCATAACTTTCCATTGCGTTCAAAAGTTATGAAGACAATGGCCGAAATTAAGTAGTGATCAACCAGGCTCTACCCCAGGAATGCAACTTGTGTGAAAATCGGTTAAGGATAACTATATGAAAAGTTGGCTAATATACTACTTAGCTCTTTAACAGAAAAATTGAGAACATGTAAGTTGTAATTTGGTGCATACGTCACTTTTTCCGATTACGGCAGTATGGGTCTCCAAGCCTTCAATGAAGAGTTAATTTTTGGAATAAAATAGTGAATTGACATATCCAGTCGAGAAAATTCTTTTCTAATTTATTTACCATCCCAAAGTACTCATATCTCTTGACGCCTCTAACTATTTTGAAAATTAAAAACAAAAAAAACTGAAAAGAGCTGTTTTTGAAGTTTGGAGATTTTGACTAGACCTGTGCGCCGCCACGCCACGCCGCCGTCAAAAAAAAAATCGGCGAGCTGCCGTATGAAAATTGACCACGCCGCCTTAAATTTTAAACCACGCCGATTTCATTTTTACTGTTAAGGGTTTGGTCCGATTCGCGAGTTAAAATAAAATTAAAGTTAAAAGGACAGTTCAAATAACCCTATAGGTACTCGCAGACAGTGTTGGAATAATCATACTCAAAACTCAATCATCGAAGCCTCATGCCTTGCAGTTCTGCAGGGAGAGCCTTGCGCTTGAGTTTTCCATACAGAATTGCATAGTTTCGTTCATTTGCTGAAAAATGATTTCGTTCCATAAAGTGTCCAAAACCCATTCGAAGCGTATTTTATGTTTACGTATAGTTTTATTATCCATTGTTTTAAGTAACGCAATTAAATTCGATGAGTTTAACGGAGGAAAACACGTAGAAATCCGGCAATGATGCAAATCGGGAGTCGAATAATAAACGATTCTCTGAGCCATGATTCGGGTGGAGTTTGACTCGCGATTGGTTTGAGTGTCTCCGTAGTAATTTTGAGTTTTTTCCAACACTGCTCGCACATCAAGATTAATTTTATAAAAAAAAAGACAGAATCACCACCTTCGATCAGAGGTCACACAGACTGAACACTAAACATCTAGCATGAGACAATGGACAGGACATTTACACAACATACAGGGCATGAGTTTTTCTGTCATATGTCAAATTGCCCTTTTCCCGCGATTTATCGCCCAGAAATCATTTTTTCTAACTGGATCACCGTCACGAATCGTGTATTCTATCACTATCCTTGATTTTGAATGATAATAAACAGTAAAAGTGTTGATAAAATACTATTACCTACTGATCAAATTTCAATGTTGGGTCTTTCTTTTCTAAATAAGTTAATAAATCATCACAGTAGGCTCTGGAATTTTGATTTTTTTAACAAGGTTCATCATAATTAGATGACAAACAACTTCTCTGAAGAAATTACATTTGGAAAACGCTGTTTGACCGATTTGGCGTATGGGACTTTTATCCGAATATCGCTAAAAATGGTTAATATTGACCAAAATGTCGGCATCATTGTATATTGAAACTTCGCTGAAGACACCTATGGTCTATTTCACTATTTGAATGACTGAGAGGTTTTTCCATGTTTGAACAATGGCTATCCCAGTGCAGTGTGCGTCGCTAACCGCACGGCCACGACCCGGATAAAAAATACAATAGAGCTGCAATTAAATATCATAAAATCACAATACATTTTATTTATGAACATTAAATTCTATTGTTTTCATATCATACCAATTAAAGTGCCATATTGTTGTTCCAATAGACGTACAATAGATTCAATTGCCAGTAAAAAGTTGGCAATAAAATCACAATAAATTCAATTGTAATTTTTTATTGTAAAGATACATAACAACCCCTATTTTCTATTGTAAAACTGCCATTTACAATAAGCGTTATGGTGGAAAACAATATTCTTTAATGTTATTTTATTGTGAGCCACAATAGAGTCAACCGTAATTACTATTAATTTCAGCGTAGTGTTACAATAATTTCTATTGTAATTGTTTAGGAATTTTTTATAAGGGGAAGCCCGACAATTTTGACAGATATCGAATTATTTTTGATAGATGTTTATTCATGTTGCTGGATAGCAACAGCCGTTATAATGACCGGGTGTTTTGATCGTATACTAAGTATACGTAAAGGCTATATGATCACTCCAAAACCAAACTTTTGATAGAAGGCTCGGATACCCATAGTGTTATATACCAATCGACTCAGCTCGACGAATTGAGGTGATGTCTGTTTGTGTGTATGTATTTATGTGTGTGTGTGTGTGTGTGTGTGTGTGTGTGTGTGTGTGTGTGTGTGTGTGTGTGTGTATGTGTGTATGAGTACAAAATTTTGTGGACACACTTTTTGGAACTTAGCATTGACCGAATTTCTCGCAACAAGTTTTATTCGGCTGAGAATCCTGTCCGATTTTTTGCTATTGAAAATTGGCCAGATTGAATTATGGAATCAGAAGTTATGGCCAAAATACTGTTTTCTATGCGCAAAACACGCTCAAAAGTACTCGCCTACATTTTTAGTATTTTTTTTTTGCACGAGAAAGGCACCAACACCGCTTGGTGGATTAATCAGGGTTTCTTTTTTACCATTATGCAGCATTTATTCTCATTTCCAACAAAATAGAACCAAAAAAAAATTGAATACTTAACTGACTGAAAAGACTCTCGAGATTCAACAAAATTGAAAACTGATGAAGGGCTTATTTCATTAAAAATAGCCTTATTCAGCTAAAAATGTAGCTTATTCAACCTGAATTGTTTGTTGGGGAACCACTATATCCCTTGTTGTACAACGTTTGCTTGCTCGAATAAACAATGTATGTTCAAACGAAATGCACCTGACATTTACTTAATTATTCAGAAAATAAGGGAATTGTTCTTCAGGAATTTAAGGAATTGCTCCTAGAACATCTTCGGCAGTACGTACTAGAACATTTCGGTTTGAAAATATTTCAGAACTTCATTTAAAAATTGTTTGGAAACACGACAATTTTTTTTAACTCTTCATGAACTTATACGTTTCTACAGAAAGTCTTTTGGAAATTCCTTCGGAAATTTCTTCTGTAAGTCCATCGGGAAATCCACAGGAAATTCATTCAGTAATTCATATAAAACTTCTTCGGAGTTTCAAACCAGGAATACCTTTGCGAATTTATTAAAGAAATGCTTCATGCATTGAACATCAAAATCTTTTATAGACACCTTCGGATTTTATCACAAAAATTCCGTCGTGAATTCCTCATGAAAAAGGAATTTACCGGAGCAGTTCCTTGAGGAATTTTCCAGAGAAATTTCCAAGAGAACATATAGACATATTTGTGGAAGTGTTTTCGATGGAATTTTCGCGGATATTCTTCTAATTATCTTTGAGAGAATTCTTTCTTGGAGAATTTCTAAAGAAGTCTCTGAAGAAGAAACGGAAGTATTTTCCTTATGATATTTTGGACGAGTTTTCAAGGGAATTTCACGGAAACATCCTGTAAGGTTCTTGGAGAAATTCGTAAGAAGTTTCCGTGGGAATTGCCGGGGAGATTCTTGGAGGAATTTGTTAAGGAGGTCTTGGAAAAAAATCCAGAATATTTTTTTTGTAAACGACTTGCCGGGTGAACCCTTGGAGGAATTTTGGGGAAATAATCTCTGGAAGAATTCCCAGAGTAAGATTTTCTAGATCTAGATTTCGCAATTTAATTTTCATAAGAAGTTCTTCAAGATTTTCTGGACAATTTTTCGGTAGAATTCACGGGAGGTGGGTTTAGTGGAATTCCATGTGAATTTCAGAAGGAATTCAAAGGGAATATCTGAAGAGTCCTTGTGGTAATTGCTGTAGAGTTTGTGAAGTAATTTATGATGTGTTCTTAGAGGAGTGTTTAAAGGTCAACAGAGAGAATTTCAGGGGAAATTTTATGAGTAATTATTTAAGACAAAGTGCGGCCCTCCAAGCTTTTTCCTGCTATCCTCCAAGCTTTACTGAGAATATAAGTGCTTTATGTGGCCCATCGATAAGAAAATACTTTAATATTCCAAATATCTTGATGTACTCGGCAACTTGTTAAATTCACATCACTATGATGTTGAGGCACGATTTATATATTTAGATAGTTTTATCATTATGATTCATGAAATTCATTGCTTCACACGTACACGATATGTAGGCCGACAGTAAATATACTTCGATATTATTGCTTATATGTATTTAATCGCAGATTTGAAGGAACCTTCAATCGGATTTTGTTCAGAATCTCAAACAGGATCCTAAAAGGACTCAAACGAAGTCCGAAAGGATTCTGCTCCGAATCTCTACCGGAATTCCGTTCAGAATCGCAAATGGATTCTCTTCAGAATTCCAAACGAATTCTGTTTAAAATTCTGATTCGATTCCCAAACGAATCTTTATCAGAATCTTAAACGAATTCTGTTTAGAACCCCAAACGGATTCTGTTCTTAACTCCAGACGGATTCTGTTGAGAATTTCAAACGAATTTTGCTCAGAATGCCGAGCGGATGCAGATAGAGTTATAATGAACAATAAACCTCGAGCATGAATAACATAAGATCAAAATTACAGAATCGGTTGCCACATGATCATTTGGGAAAACAACAACAGTAATATTTTCTGCCTGAAAAGATGCTATGGCGAAAAAATAATTTCTCATGTCAAGTCCATAACAGCGATCATATAAACTAAAAGTCAGCTACGGCGATAAAATCTGGACAATGAAATGTCCTTACAAGTACATAATTTATTTAAAAAAGATTTACAGGTCGAGACGGGCTGGAAGTCTCGGTAATAAAGACTCAATAATAAAAGACTAATAATAAAAAATCACGGGAATAAAACATTTTGTTCAAATATTCAATATTCTATACTTTGCAAAATAAACTGAAAAAACTAATCTTGCAAATACACTGCGGCCCGCTTCAACAGCTCAAAACTTCTTGTTTTGCCCTTGAGCCCTTGATAATAAGCATGCTGCGGACCCTTGATTTAAGAAGTTCCAGGACTTCTTGGGAATTTCCTGAGCAAACATCCTGAAGCTTTTATACAGGCATTTCCGGAAAAATTCCTGATCATTTTTTGTTGCACTTCCGGAGGCATTCCTGGAGGAACTTCCGGAGGAATTTTTGGAGGACCTTCCGGAGGAATTCCTGGAGAACCTACCGGAGGAATTCCTGGAGGAACTTCCGGAGGAATTCCTGGAGGAACTTCCGGAGGAATTCCTGGAGGAACTTCCAGAGGAATTCCTGGAGGAACTTCCAGAGGAATTCCTGGAGGAACTTCCGCAGGAATTCCTGGAGGAACTTCCGGAGGAATTCCTGGAGGAACTTCCGGAGGAATTCCTGGAGGAACTTCCGGAGGAATTCCTGGAGGAACTTCCGGAGGAATTCCTGGAGGAACTTCCGGAGGAATTCCTGGAGGAACTTCCGGAGGAATTCCTGGAGGAACTTCCGGAGGAATTCCTGGAGGAACTTCCGGAGGAATTCCTGGAGGAACTTCCGGAGGAATTCCTGGAGGAACTTCCGGAGGAATTCCTGGAGGAACTTCCGGAGGAATTCCTGGAGGAACTTCCGGAGGAATTCCTGGAGGAACTTCCGGAGGAATTCCTGGAGGAACTTCCGGAGGAATTCCTGGAGGAACTTCCGGAGGAATTCCTGGAGGAACTTCCGGAGGAATTCCTGGAGGAACTTCCGGAGGAATTCCTGGAGGAACTTCCGGAGGAATTCCTGGAGGAACTTCCGGAGGAATTCCTGGAGGAACTTCCGGAGGAATTCCTGGAGGAACTCCGGAGGACTCCTTGGGGGCGCTTCCGGAGGCATTCGTGGAGTAACTGTCGGAGGAATTCCTGGAGGAACTTCCGGCGGAATTCCTGGAGGAACTTCCGGAGGAATTCCTGGAGGAACTTCCGGAGGAATTCCTGGAGGAACTTCCGGAGGAATTCCTGGAGGAACTTCTGGAGGAATTCCTGGAGGAACTTCCGGAGGAATTCCTGGAGGAGCTTCCGGAGGAATTCCTGGAGGAACTTCCGGAGGAATTTCTGGAGGAACTTCCGGAGGAATTCCTGGAGGATCTTCCGGAGGAATTCCTGGAGGATCTTCCGGAGGAATTCCTGGAGGAACTTCCGGAGGAATTCCTGGAGGAACTTCCGGAGGAATTCCTGGAGGAACTTCCGGAGGAATTCCTGGAGGAACTCCGGAGGAATTCCTGGAGGAACTTCCGGAGGAATTCCTGGAGGAACTTCCGGAGGAATTCCTGGAGGAACTTCCGGAGGAATTCCTGGAGGAACTTCCGGAGGAATTCCTGGAGGAACTTCCGGAGGAATTCCTGGAGGAACTTCCGGAGAAATTCCTGAAGGAACTTCCGGAGGAATTCCTGGAGGAACTTCCGGAAGAATTCCTGGAGGAACTCCCGGAAGAATTCCTGGAGGAACTTCCGGAAGAATTCCTGGAGGAACTTCCGGAAGAATTCCTGGAAGAACTTCCGGAAGAATTCCTGGAGGAACATCCGAAGGAATGCCTGGAGGAACTTCCGAAGGAATTCCTGAAGGAACTTCCGAAGGAATTCCTGGAGCAGCTTCCGGAGGAATTTCTGGAGGGACTTCCGGAGGAATTCCTGGAGGAACTTTCGGTGGAATTCCTGGAGGAAGTTCCGGAGGAACCTGGAGGAACAACATGGTCGAAACTTAGATATGGTAAATTTTTAGTTATTTCTAAGCTCTGGACAACCGTGATCTAGAGCTTCAAAGTTGACCATTTTGTATGAAAAACGGCAATTAAGCACTTTATTATGCCGGCCACTGCAATTAATTTGATTGAGACCAGGGATCGTAATTCACACTCATTCTCACGAGCAAGGAATGCTCCCTCACGCTGATTTCCGCCAAGAAATGAGTTTGTTGGAAAATAAAATCGACGAATTAAGTACTGTCCATTTAATTCCACTAGTTAATTTTCGTTATCTTTGCAGATACGTATTTCGACCACAACTGTGTGGTCGTCTTCAGTGTCTTGTACTCGACTCGACTTGAAGAAAACAATCGCAACTTACACTATTTATACTACGCTAGGTACCTAATCTAATCTTATTTGCCTACTTTATTTACCTATACTGTAAATTACTTTATTGTTTAGGTAGAAACTTGAAGAGCCAAGAGCTGCCATTTCCCTGATCCTTATTCAACAGCGCTGTTTGTACCTGTCGGTGGATTTCCAAACTCTCAGCTACATCGAGTTTCCATGGGAAGAGACATTTCTTAAGATTTTAATATTTGATGCCGTAATTGGGTGATTTTCCTTATACACATGCTCTGCTACCTTAGATCTAAATTCGTAATGTAATCCCTTATCGTTTTCTCTTTTCGCCTTACTCACTTCCGCCATATGTTCCTTGAACCTTACATCTAATGATCTTACATAACCATTTGGCCATGGTTGGTAAAGGAGTTCAAAGTATTCCCAAACCATTCCCCAGCAGGTCAGTCATCAACACCCAGGAGTTCGCCCAGAAGCTGTTGGAATCAGGACACATCGAAGAAGAGGACATAATGGTATCATTCGACGTAGCGGCATTGTTCCCTAGCGTTCCAGTGAAAGATGCTCTGAATCTTCTAGAGGATTGGCTGCTAACACAAAGGACGGAAACAACATGGCGAGGAAAGGTGAAGATGTACCTAAATCTGGCAAGGCTATGCATGACGGAGAACTACTTCACATTTCGTGGCAACTACTACAAACAGACGAAAGGAGCACCGATGGGAAATCCGCTATCACCGTTTTTGTGCGAACTGTTCATGGCGAATCTGAAGAACAACCTACAAGAACAAGGAATACTACCCCAGAAGTGGTGGAGATACGTCGACGATATTTTCAGCATCATCAACCGAAAGGATCTACCCAGGATTTTGGAAGCGATAAACAACGTGCATAAGGACATCAAATTTACCTTCGAAGAGGAAAAAGAAGGTAAACTACCTTTCTTGGATCTACTAGTCATCAGGGAACGAAGGAACTACAATACATCTTGGAAACAGCGAAGATCAACGGATACCAGGAGAGGACTATACGAGCGATCATCAACAAGAAGGAAAGGACCCTACGACGAAATGGACATACAACGCTGACACCGATAGAGGAGCCGCTGAAAAGAGTTTCGGTCCCATATGATAAACACATCACCAACCAGCTACGCCCTCGACTAAGGAAATTCGGCATCGATCTAGTATTCTCCAGTAGAAGCAACCAACTCAAGTCTCTATTGGGTTCAACGAAGGATAAAGTAGAAATGTTGAATAAGGCAGGCGTTTATAAGATAAGTTGTTCCCAATGTGAAAAAATCTATGTAGGCCAAACAAAAAGATCATTAGATATAAGGTTCAAGGAACATATGGCGGAAGTGAGTAAGGCGAAAAGAGAAAACGATATAGGGATTACATTACGAATTTAGATCTAAGGTAGCAGAGCATGTGTATAAGGAAAATCACCCAATTACGGCATCAAATATTAAAATCTTAAGAAATGTCTCTTCCCCATGGAAACTCGATGTAGCTGAGAGTTTGGAAATCCACCGACAGGTACAAACAGCGCTGTTGAATAAGGATCAGGAAATGGCAGCTCTTGGCTCTTCAAGTTTCTACCTAAACAATAAAGTAATTTACAGTATAGGTAAATAAAGTAGGCAAATAAGATTAGATTAGGTACCTAGCGTAGTATAAATAGTGTAAGTTGCGATTGTTTTCTTCAAGTCGAGTCGAGTACAAGACACTGAAGACGACCACACAGTTGTGGTCGAAATACGTATCTGCAAAGATAACGAAAATTAACTAGTGGAATTAAATGGACAGTACTTAATTCGTCTTAGACGGTTTAATACATTCCACTTAAAGAGCTTAATATATTTTTCCCAAAGAAAATCGGTCTGATGAGAGATAACCATTTCTCCCTCACTGCCGCGAAAAGTTGATTTGCTCTTTTTCTCACTCGTTTCTTCCTTTTTGTGCCATCACCAATTGCAAAAAGAGTATCCTTTATGGAACAAACAACCTGATCCTCAAAGTGCGGCCCGCGAAGGATTTCAGAGAATACACTTCATGTGGCCCATACACAAAAAGAAAATCTTTTCATTGTGCCCATTTGCTCGTTGCATTCGAGTATTCTATCAAGTTCGCATCATTATGTTGTTGAAGTGCCATCACGTGTTATCATCATGATTAATTAAATTCATCACTAATAAATATTATGTAGGCTAACTGCAAAATATTTCGATATTATTGCCCCAGGCTATAAAAATAGCAAATGTGTGTTTTTTCTTCGCATATTTAAACGAGCTTAATGTTGAACTTCATGCAATAATGATGTTGCCTTACACTTCTCCGTAGTAAGGATGCTTTTATTCTTAAAAATAAGTAAGGGCTCGGCGAAATTCAACTGAAAAATTGCTGGATAATAAACTTCAGGAGACCCGTTGACTATCAATTGAATTAATAGGAAATCATAAAAGCAAGGTTCGGAATGCAGATTATACTCTTTTTCTGTTCAATTCTTCTGACATGTTCACCCGGCTTTAAAAACATTTTTGAAACATGCTGTCGATATTTGCCCAACACTTTATAGTGGACAACAATCCTTGAAAATTAATGCATGAGGTCATATTGTTTTACGAAAATATTTAAAAGAATAAAATATTTTGTCAAAATTTTGTTTATGATAGGGGAACACTGAACATATATTCATCTCATCGCAAAACAATGAAATACAGCACCAAACTCGTCGCTTCTTTTTGCTAACAAGCGTGCTCACTGGTGAAAAAAATCACAAAAATAAGAAACAAGCCAAATTCCTTTTCATTGCTTTGTTTTTGGTGGGATAGAAATATGAGCTATGGGATGAAGTGCCGAACCGTTCCCCTATAAAACATCATTTTGAACTAAGCTTTAAAATTCATTTTGAAATGAAAAATCTTCTACGAACTGAGTATTAAATCCAAACCCGTAAGTTGCTTGATTTTGATATCTGTGCACTGCATGTACGATTGTTTTACTATTTCTATACTGTTTGCCTTTTTTGATTATAAATAGTTGAAAATTTGTATTTTTGGAACAATACAATCAAGGCTTCGACTCTCTCTTGATCGAGTGGTCCAAAACAGAGTCTATTATATATATATATATAATAGACTCTGGTCCAAAACAATTTAAAATCATCGAGAAACGGCTGAGCTATTAACGTTTTAAAATCTATCATATTTTCGTGAAGGTCTCCGATTTTCGCAATTGTAAAGTTAACCCTACTACAGAAAACACAGACGTAGTCCTACATCAAAATATTGCAAATATACTGCGGCCCGCTTCAGCAGTTCAAAATTGCAAGAGCGCAAATATACTGCGGCCCGCTTCAGCAGTTCAAAATTGCAATGCGGCCCTCGATAGTAAGTATGCTGGGGACCACTGACCTAATCCCTACATGCAGTCGATGTGGTGGTATGACTATAGTGACCGCAACCAAACGCCATTTTTGTTGATCTTCTTCTTCTTCTTATATATAAAAATGAAATGGTCTGTGTTCGTATCCGCATAACTCGAAAACGTCTGGATGGATTTTTTTCATTTCTTCAGCAAAAACATTCGTTATAGCTTCCGACGGGTTTATATGATATTTCCTAATGCGAAAATTACGAGTAAAGTTAAGCAAACCGTGAATAACTAAAATTGTGATTCCTATGCGAATTTTGCTTGGGCAGTTCGGAACGCACATTCTCGCCTACTGTGCAGGACAACGTCTGCCGGGTCAACTAGTATTCTATAATTTTTGTAATTGCTTACCGAAAATTTTCGGGAAAAGTGATGAAACGAAAAAGGAAATTCATCAAGTAGGCACGATGTTTTCATCTTTCAGGTTCGATCTAAAGATGTTTTTCACTATAAACTCCGAAAAAAGATTCTCCTCCGACCCGAAAAACGCTTGATTTCTCGTTGTCGTAGCCTTACAAATCCGCTCTTCAATCAGCGGAAAATTTGTCTCATCGAAACGAAAAGTACGAACCATGAGACCCTGAGAGAGAAAAATTTTGACAAAAAGTTCAGTTGATCAACTTATTGAATTGAATTGACTTTAAGAAATTTAAACACATTTCTTTTCGATCAAGTGAGTTTAACGAAGGTGCTTACATGTTGATTTCGGATTCAAATCAAGCAACTTGCAAAAAATAGCTTGCGTAATCTAAATTAAGTAGGTATTACTTGATAATCACTTCAATATCAAATAAAAGAGCGTAACTGCAACATTATAGGCAAACATAGTAGTAAGGAATTTAATTCATTAAAGTGATCCCACAATTATTGGTCAACAACATTCAAAATGTTCTGAATAATGACCATAGTGGACCATAACTGTGGGAACAGTATAAGTATAAATCGAGAACGAAGAATAAAGGAGGGAGTATTCTGCACATCCTTTCGGATGCTCGAAACACGCCTAGCGACAGTCAATAGCACCCAATTGACATTTACGTCAAAAGCCGTGGCTTGCTTCGATCAAACCGAATAATCGGCCACCCAGCAAGAAAGGAAACACATGGTGGCTAATTTTGAACCGCGCAATATTTCCCATTTCGACGAGGATTATTCGTCATTCATGCCAGGGGCTCACTGTTCGGTACAACTATTTTTAACATCTGTGGTGGAATCTGTTTTGCCTGTTTCGCATGCTGTCATTCGCGGTGACCATAAACGTAGTTATACGCAACCGCAGACGTAGGCAAACAACAACACCGACGGCGATGTTGCGGTGATAACTTGTGGCGCTTCCTTATGGCGCTCGTTCGGATCAATAAAAATAATTAAATGCGAACTGGAATACGACCGAGAGGGGCTCGGTGGAAACGGTCGCTACCTGTTTGGCTGAAGTACAGCGCAGAGAGCTCCTGTGATGATGAGTCATAGCACGTTCGCATCGTCAGTTTTGTACCCTGTCTCGCAACATCATCATAAATATTACGGTACGGTTGACCCTTTGCGGAAGTCCTTGCCCCTTGTCGGGGCGGTCATGGCACTCAAGGACGTCTGCATTTCTTCTGCTCCATTGGGTGGTACCGAGTGGATACAGAGTAAAAAATCAAGCCTTCTTTGTGAGTCATGCTTCAGGCAGGCTGCAGCACACTATTTTCATGCTAACTGCCATCAGCCAGCCTGCTATGATTGCCATGGTTAGGTAGAGGCAAATTTCGCTGCAGACGCTGAGTCGACAAGTTCGTGTGTTCATACAGATATAGATAGGTAGCTTCGGTTCAGTACCACATCAAAGTAAACGAATTTCTGCACGTAGGAGGAGGGCATCACGTGTGTCGCGTGTATATTTTTGTTATAAATGTTACTAATATAGATAGCGTCATCCATAGATTAGCGAGCATATTTTTGGACCTTCAAACGAACTGTCATAAGTGCCGCAAAACCAGTACCACCACACTTTGCGAATGCTTTGTTTCAACGTGGGACGTCATATTCAGAGATGCGTCCACGTTAGAGAACCAAAATTCGGAACATATTTAAAAAAGGGTAATGAGCATTAGTTATTAGATCACCTACTGAAGTAACTGTAGACTAGTTATCCAATTGCCATATATTTGTCGCCGAGAGGTGCCCATAAAAAGACAACATCCAAATCGTCATTGATTTCAACTGCTTTTCGAAATTTTGATATCATCTTATCACTGATATCACTTTGTATGGAAAACTCAATAAAAGCTAACTGTTTTCGTTTCCGCGTATTATAGCCTCCGGGTTCTTTCACAAATCACGTAACGCTAAATTTGATGATTTTAGACCCCCACCCTCCACCACGTAACATTTTTTGTAAGGAAGGTTTATTTTTTTTTGTATGGATCGTAATGCTCGGCCTGACCCCCTCCCTCCCTCTACAGCGTTACGTAATTTGCGAAAGGCCCGTGGTGGACATTTTTTACAATGTTTGAAAACTCGATATGCTATGCACACCATGAGACTACTCATTAGCTAAGGGCATCCGCCACTACGCCAACATCAAATCAACTTTAATGTCCTAAAGTATACAGTCACTCTCAAAATTGAGCGTACAGCATGGTTGAAATTGAATTGTTGGCTTGGTTGTTTTCAATGCATTTCAATATTTATCTCTTCCTTATTATTATTTAATCAGACTAAGGCCGAAGTGGCCTGTGCGGTATATAAGAGTCTTCTCCATTCGGCTCGGTCCATGGCTACACGTCGCCAACCACGCAGTCTACGGAGGGTCCGCAAGTCATCTTCCACCTGATCGATCCACCTTGCCCGCTGCGCACCTCGCCTTCTTGTGCCCGTCGGATCGTTGTCGAGAACCATTTTCACCGGGTTACTGTCCGACATTCTGGCTACGTGCCCGGCCCATCGCAGTCGTCCGATTTTCGCGGTGTGAACGATGGATGGTTCTCCCAACAGCTGATGCAATTCGTGGTTCATTCGCCTCCTCCACGTACCGTCCGCCATCTGCACCCCACCATAGATGGTACGCAGCACTTTCCTTTCGAAAACTCCAAGTGCGCGTTGGTCCTCCACGAGCATCGTCCAGGTCTCGTGTCCGTAGAGGACTACCGGTCTAATTAGCGTTTTGTAGATTGTCAGTTTGGTACGGCGGCGAACTCTATTCGATCGGAGCGTCTTGCGGAGTCCAAAGTACGTACGATTTCCAGCCACTATGCGTCTCCGAATTTCTCTGCTGGTGTCATTTTCGGCAGTCACCAGTGAGCCCAAGTACACAAATTCTTCTACCACCTCGATTTCGTCACCACCGATGCAAACTCGCGGTGGGTGGCTCACATTGTCTTCTCTTGAACCTCTTCCTATCATGTACTTCGTCTTCGACGTGTTGATGACTAGTCCGATCCGCTTAGCTTCCCTCTTCAGTCTGATGTAGGCTTCCTCCATCTTCTCAAAGTTACGTGCCATAATATCTATGTCGTCGGCGAAACCAAATAGCTGGACGGACTTATTGAAAATTGTACCACTCGTGTTAATCCCTGCTCTTCGTATAACCCCTTCCAAAGCGATGTTGAATAGCAAACACGAAAGACCATCACCTTGCCGTAACCCTCTGCGGGTTTCGAAGGGACTCGAGAATGCCCCTGAAACTCGAACTACGCACATCACCCGATCCATCGTCGCTTTGATCAACCGTGTCAGTTTATCCGGAAAACCGTGTTCGTGCATTAGCTGCCATAGCTGGTCCCGATCGATTGTATCATATGCGGCTTTGAAGTCGATGAATAGATGATGTGTGGGCACGTTGTATTCGCGGCATTTCTGCAGTACTTGGCGAATGGCGAACACCTGGTCCGTGGTGGAGCGTTCGCCCATAAAACCCGCCTGGTACTGCCCCACGAACTCCCTTGCAGTTGGTGCTAGTCGACGGCATAAAATTTGGGAGAGTACCTTGTAGGCGGCGTTCAGCAATGTGATTGCGCGGTAGTTGCTACAATCCAGCTTATCGCCCTGTTTGTAGATGGGACACACGACACCTTCCATCCACTCCTGCGGCAAAACTTCCTCCGCCCAAATCTTGGTAATGACCCAGTGCAGCGCTCTAGCCAGTGCCTCACCACCGTGTTTAAATAGCGCTCCTGGGAGTTGGTCGACCCCAGGGCTTTGTTGTTCTTCAGCCGGCCAATCTCCTCCTGGATTTCCTGGAGATCCGGAGCCGGTAGAATTATGTCCTGCGCGCGTTCTCCCAGGTCCATCACCATACCGCCATCTTCGTCTGCCACATCGCCATTCAGGTGTTCTTCGTAGTGCTGCCGCCACCTTTGGATCACCTCACGCTCGTTTGTAAGAAGGTTCCCGTTTATGTCCTTACACATATCAGGCTGTGGCACGTGGCCCTTACGTGAACGGTTTAACTTCTCATAGAACTTTCGTGTGTTATTAGCGCGGTACAGTTGCTCCGTTTCTTCACGGTCTCGATCTTCCTGCTGGCGCTTTTTCCTCCGGAAAATCGAGTTTTGTCTGTTCCGCGCCTGTTTATATCGTGCCTCGTTCGCCCTCGTGCGGTGTTGCAGCAATCTCGCCCATGCTGCATTCTTCTCTTCCACTAACTGCTCACATTCGCCGTCATACCAGTCGTTTCTCTGATCCGGGGCACCGTGCCAAGTGCAGCGGTTGCGGTGCTACCAATGGCGGATCGAATATCTCTCCAGCCATCTTCAAGAGACGCTGCGCCTAGCTGCTCTTCCGTTGGAAGTGCCACTTCCAGCTGCTGCGCGTATTCTTGGGCTAGTCTACCATCTTGTAGCCGCCCAATGTTAAGCCGCGACGTCCGACTTCGACGCGTGTTGTACACCGTCGAGAGTTTTGAGCGCAGGCATACTGCAACGAGGTAGTGGTCGGATTCAATATTCGCACTGCGGTAAGTGCGGACGTTCGTGATGTCGGAGAAGAATTTACCGTCGATTAGAACGTGGTCGATTTGGTTTTCCGTTTCTTGGTTAGGTGATCTCCATGTGGCCTTGTGGATATTTTTGCGGGGAAAGAAGGTGCTTCGGACTACCATTCCGCGGGAGGCTGCGAAGTTTATGCATCGTTGGCCGTTGTCATTCGATACGGTGTGCAGACTATCCGGTCCGATGACCGGTCTATACATTTCCTCCCTTCCTACCTGTGCGTTCATGTCACCGATGACGATTTTAACGTCCCGCAGTGGGCATCCATCGTATGTCTGCTCCAGCTGTGCGTAGAACGCTTCTTTCTCGTCGTCGGGTCTCCCTTCGTGTGGGCAGTGCACGTTGATGATGCTATAGTTGAAGAAACGGCCTTTAATCCTCAGCTTGCACATCCTTGCGTTGATTGGCTGCCACCCAATCACGCGTTGGCGCATCTTACCCAGCACTATGAAGCCGGTTCCCAGCTCGTTGGTGGTGCCACAGCTTTGGTAGAAGGTAGCCGCTCGATGCCCGCTTTTCCACACTTTCTGTCCTGTCCAGCAAATCTCCTGCAGCGCCACGACGTCGAAGTTGCGGGGATGTAATTCATCGTAGATCATCCTGTCGCAACCTGCGAAACCTAGCGACTTGCAATTCCATGTTCCAAGCTTCCAATCGTGATCCTGTATTCGTCGCCTAGGTCTTTGCCGATTATATCGAGTCGCATTATCTCTTATATTGTTCGTAATGATTGGTTTTCCAGGCGGCTTATTGGGCCAGCGCAAACCTCCTGTCTCGTCGGAGGGCCGTCGTGTCAGGGCTGTTTAGCGTCCCACCTAACACCAGGACTTGGGCTTGTGCGCTTTGAGCGGCACACGGTCGCTTTGGTGGGGCCTACTTGCGGATACATGCAGCTTTTTATAGAGGTTTAACAGGGCCCACTGTCAAACCCCACCACATCCTAGGCAAGCCCCACAACTCGCAGATGGCCTGGGGAGGGATCGTCAAGCCCTTGGACATAGTCCCTGCTGCCCTCTTCCTTCAATGTATGCGTACATAAAATGGTTGAAAATTTCTCCAAAGTTTATTTGATTGAAAAAAATCTCAAAATACGCCTGTTACACGTGACAAAATTGAACGCACAGCGAATGTTTTTCCATAAAATTCCTTATTATAAAAGGGATTAATGTAATTTAATGTTTTTTTCATGGTTATATTTGAGGGGTCAAATGCAAAGGGGTGTAAGTGACAAAAAGTTAGTTTTGAGAAAAATGGGGGCAAAGTTTTTCAATATTTTTTCGCTCCATACAAATTGTATGAAAGTTCAAAAAATTTATAATTTTCTATGAATTTTCGCATTTTTTATAAACATCGTACAAATTATATCAACACATTTCCGCAAAGCTCGAGAATCAAAGCATTTTTTGCTGTAGCCAAATCAGTTTTGACAAAAATGTCACTTACACCCCTCTGCTTCTAACCCCTCATTTATAATAATAAATTTCCCCTACTTAAACATTCAATGTTTTGAAATTAAACCATGTTTTGGTCAAAGCGGCGAACAAGTAAGATGTATAAACAATGCTATTTAACAATTCAATGCTGCTGGGCAAAATAGATCCCTCAAGATATTGATTTCACCGGCATCGTGTCTTCTATATGATAGATAATCGAAATCGAGCGTGACATACGATAAATTCGGAAAAATTCAGTCGGTAAATGATGAAAACAGATGTAAACATACAGAGAAATTGACAAGTGTTGGGAATGACATAATTTAAATTCATTATAACTTTTTTTAAAAGTCGATGTATAGGTAGCTCATTGGCTCAGGACACTCATTAATAATAATATTAATAAAAGAGCAGCACACGGATACATTATAAGATGTCATTTTATATTTGAAGACTTAGTCACCGTGGGAACAAATTCGGTTGAATCATTTCAATTCGCCAAGATATCATTAAATAAGCTGCCGAACTCTTAGAAAAGTTTATTTTTACTCACAAAATTGAAATCATCCAATTGCATCCCTTATGATAACAGATGGTGGAGTTTAATCCAAATTTAATTGTGAAATTACGATTTTAAGCTATCTTTACAATATTGAATCAAAAAAGCTCTACGCGGTCGAAAAGCTGCATTTATGTTCGGTACCTTTAGATACACCTTGTACTTTTATAATTTAACTGTGAATGATTGGATTTAATAATATTACTCTTTAGAAAGACCTGAGACAATAATCGAGCTTTAAAGCAAATTTAAGTTATAGCCATACTAAATTTGAATTATGCCCTTCCCAATATTTGTCGTTTTCTCTGTATGTTTACATTCGTTTTCATCATTTACCGACAGAGTTTTCCCAAATAAATCGTATGTCTCGCACGGTTTCGATTATCTATCATATATAAGATACGATGCCGGTGAAACATACAAACTAAAGCATCTATTTAGCCCAGCAGAATTGAATTGTTAAATAACAAAGTTCTTACCTCTCACTTGTTCGCCATTTTGACCAACACATGGTTTAATCTCAAAACATTGAATGTTTAAGTAGCGGATGGTTATTATTATTACGCTCAATTTTGTCACATCTAATAGGCGTATTATGAAATTATTTTCAAATAAATAAACTTTAGGCAAACATTTTCAACCCTTTTATGTGCGCATACATTGAAGGAAGGGATGAATATTTAAATGCATTAAAAACAACTGAGCCCACCAATTTCCTTTGAAATTTTCGAATGTAGTCAACTAATCCATACTGTACGCTCAATTTTGAAAGTGACTGTATGGTCAAGATTTTTGTTAAGATAATTATTTTGAGCTTTTTAGTGGAATGTCTTCACTTGTCATAAGACGAGTTTGTACAATCCCCTTGAATTCCACCACTTAATTGTATCTTGACAGATACGTATTTCGACCTCAACAGTAAGGCCGTCTTCAGTGTCTCGTACTGTCGAGTCGAGTCAAGTACGAGACACTGAAGACGGCCTTACTGTTGAGGTCGAAATACGTATCTGTCAAGATACAATTAAGTGGTGGAATTCAATGGGATTGTACAAACTCGTCTTATGACAAGGGAAAGTTTTTTGTGCAAATATTTCTTTTTTTTTTCATCATTATGAAAGATCGATTGCTCTTAGTTTTTACAGCAATTCCGTTTTTTTCGGGGCTTTCGAACCGATTACACGTACCGTGCAAACTCATATTTCGGACACTTAAGAACTTTCTTGGAGAAAAAAAGGATTTGAACACAAACTACTAATCATGTCCGTTCAAACACAATTTAATCCGAAATGTAAGGGCCACATAATTTGATTCTCGAGTTAATATTCCTTCTTTGATGCCTATAAAATTCACTTAAACTGTAATTGTTTGACTTCTTTTTGAATCAAGCTCCGTACACACGGGCACACTGATTCATATTTCGGACACGTTGTACATATTCAAATTTCGGACAGCTAATTTCCACAAAACGTTCAATGCTAATGTTTATTTTTAATGCAAAATTCTTGTGTCTGACTTTCAAATAAACAATATCTTCAAAACGACATGGCTTACTGTGCTCCAAATATTACAAAATTACTTCCAAACATACAGTCCTTTGGACGAAAAAGTTGAAACATTTCTGTGAAATATTTCAGAAAAACTTCCATACAAATTTGGGTGTCCGAAGTTTGTGTGCGTCCGAAATATTCATATTTCTCATAAAACTCATGAGTTTTCACGGTATCAAGATAAAAAAGTTTTTACAAATCACGGATTTTGACAGCCGGATTCTCGAGTAACACATTTCAGACAGATTTAGTTGCTGCAACTCAAATACGACTAGATTGGGTCGTACATACGTCAGAGATACGCATTAGAACTCGCTTTTCCAATTAGGGTAAATCCGGGTATATAAGTCGCACTTTAGGGATCTGGTAGAACAGTCTTGATTTATTGGCAAAAATTATGTGAGAGTGTGTACTTTACAAACTTTGGATAATACAGAACGCCGTTGGGACAATTTCTACTATACTCTGGTTTACGAGGTGAACACGGCTTTCTACTAAGCACCCAGGCACAATCTGCGCTTATGAAGTGGGAACCTATAAGTGAAAGGATAATCGTTTCCAGATTTAGAACATGGGTCCGAAACCTTACTATAATCCAATGTTATGCGCCAACCGATGCTGCTGATCTGCAAGACAAAGAGAACTTCCACAGCCAACTCAATGCCGTCGTTGATAGAATTCCGAAGGGTGATATCAAAATCTGTATGGGGACTTCAATGCGAAGATTGGATCCGACAACTAGAACCATGAGCGCATTATGGGACGCCAAGGTCTCGGAGAAATGAGCGAAAACGTTTGCAGAATTTCGTGGTAATAACGACATGGTGATCGGGGGATCGCTCTTCCCTCATAGACCGGTTCACAAGGTCACGTGGGTCTCCAGTGACGGCTTTACCGAAAATCAAATCGACCACATCTGCATCAGCCGAAAATGGAAACGGAGCCTTCTTGATCTACGGAATAAATGTAGTGCCGATATCGCGTCTGATCATCACCTCCTCATCGGCGAAATACGCCTGCGCATTGCGCGGATTCGTCGGCAGGAGGAGAGAGTTGGACGACGATTCAACACACGCCGACTGGAAGATGCAACGGTGAACGGTACTTCGTTGAAGAACTGGAGACGCGTACTGCAGATATTGCGGAATGTGGCAACGTGGAAGACCAATGGACCGCCATCAAGAACGCCACCAGCGAGAATAATCTGGGCGAACTGCTCACCCAGAGAAAACAATGGATCACCGATGAGAGCTGGCGGAAGATGGAGGAGTGAAGTGACGCCAAAGCCGCGATAGAGCGATCAAACCAGAGGAGCCAAAGTCTTAGCCCGTCAACGTTACTCGGCTCTGGAGAAGGAAGTAAAACGCTGATGTCGAAGGAGAGAGAGCCGTAGCAACTGGGGACATTCCCCTCCTCTACGATATTTCACGACGCTTAAGCGGGGCGAAGATGGATGCAACGATGCCTGTGAAAGACGCGAATGATCATTTATTGACCGACCCAACTGACCAGCTGAAACGCTTGTTCGAGCACTTCGAACAACTTTTTCAAGTGCCGGCCAGGCCACATGATCTGCCTAGGTTTTTTTTTTTTTATTTATTTATTATTTTACCTAGGATCTGTAAGCAGCGGCTAGCTCAGGGCTACTCTCATCTCGGGTCGGTCACTCACATGCCCGAGAAGACTCATAATCGATAGGAGGAAAAAAGGGATTCGTTGCGGTCGTGCTGCAGTCGTTGGGGCCCTTATAATGCATGCGGGAAGATTTCGGACGGGAACATACCTTCACAGCTACAGGCTGAGGATTGGCTGCCGGGGAAGGCACCGTTCTTCCCAGGGTCGGAATCGAAGCTGCGTATTTATCCACATTATCGTAGCGGCTATTTGCTAGGATCCTGGCTTGGCTTCTGGAATTCGATCCTCGTGCTGCGGTTTGGGATCACCTTCGAGTGTGGATGAAGTTTCTCCGCTGGGTTAACCTTCGCCTGGGTAGAACGTCGTTGACGAAGTAAGGCTGGACGGTGGGTTAAGCGCCAACTTGAAGGTGACGTCCCTAGAGCTCGTGAGCGGGGCGGCAACTCATCGGATTTTGGGTTGTGTGAGCAGGGGTATTCCCGCCGGACCTCACAACACCCCTCACCACCAAAACTTCCGTTGCCGCTCACTCGCCACGTGTGGCTCGACAATAACGAGGGGGCTTGTCGGCCACCAGCCTAGAGCTCGCCACCACCACCGCGGTACACTACCGGTACACTACCACTAGGGTTCCAAAAGTTTTTCTTTTCCACCAGACTCTCTGTCCAACACAACTGGTGCGATTTAGGAAGAACGAGTTATTTTCGGGAGCATGCAACGACGTGTGTCGGCTTCCACGGTCTCGAATCCACTGCCTGTCCTCTAATACCTCGGTCTCAATCGGGGCAATTCTCCTCTTGACTCTCATGCTCTCTTCTCATGCGCCGGAAACAGGAATCCGCAGAATTGGTCGGCAATGATGGGATGCGAGTAGTGTTAATTAGGTTAGTAGAATTAATTTCTCATTGGATAATTTTTCTTTTAAATGTCACTTAATATTGCAGTCTTTTTTTTTTCCTCACTGTTAGAAGTATTAGGGGTAGTTCACAATTTGTTTTTAGCCTAAATTCAAAGCTATATGAGCTATCCTATATACATCAAAAATCCATAATTAAATTCTATCTCTCCCTGTAGCAAAATATTCAAAGGTAGCAAAATAATACATTTAAGCTAAGCATGGTATGAAGCCAAAATCTCATTGGTGCAGGCGATAGTCCGGTAACAGATCTGACGTATAACATGCATCAATACCGAACATATCAGCCGAGATGCTCAAAGCTGACCCCATGACATCCGCTCAACTATTGCATCGTTTATTTGCTGTGTATCGTGCTTAAAGTCCTATGCAAAGTTATGCTAGCCCAGATTCAGGAGAAGATCGATGCGACTCTCCGGCGGCAGCAGACCGGATTCCGTGCCGGAAGATCCTGTGTGGACCATATTGTCACGCTCCGTATCATTCTGGAGCAGGTCAACGAATTCCAAGAGTCCCTTTACTTGGTCATTGACTACGGAAAAGCTTTCGATCGTCTCAATCACGAAAATTTGTGGGGCGCCCTGAGACGCAAGGGGGTTCCTGAGAAAAACATTGGCCTTATCGAGCCACAGTATGAAGCCTTCTTGTGTAGAGTGCTGCACAACGGGGTCTTGTCCGATCCTATCCAGGTCGTAGCTGGTGTGAGGCAAGGATGTATTCTATCACCGTTACTGTTCCCCATCGTAATCGACGAGATTCTGGTAGGTGCGATTGACCTTGAACCAAACCGCGGGCTGCTATGGCTGCCTATAACCACGGAGCACCTAAACGACTTCGAATTGGCTGATGACGTTGCACTCCTCGCTCAACGGCGCTCTGATATGCAGAGTAAGCTCAACGACCTTGCCAAGCGCTCCTCTTCGGCTGGTCATCAACGTCAACAAAACCAAATCGTTGGATGTAAACACGGTGACCCCTTCCAGTTTCACAGTAGCCGGGCAATCAGTGGAGAATGTTGAAAGCTTCCAATATCTTGGTAGCCAAATTGAGGCAGACGGCAATACCAAGATCGACATAGGCGCACGGATCAAGAAAGCAAGGGCTGCCTTTGCTAGTTTAAGAAAATAATATCTGAAAAAAACAGGCAGATAAGTGAACGCCCTAAAATATTAATTTTCAATTCTAACGTGAAATCTGCGCTGTTACGAGCTAGCAAAACATGGTTGGTATCAGTGGAGAACACTCAACGGCTGCAGGTTTTCATCAACAGATGCCTGCGGTATATGAAATTCTGAAAAAGTTAGTGAAAACTCCTACAAAAGGGAAGTGTGAAGGGAAAAGTAAGAAGTGAGAATTGCGAAATGAGAAGTGAAAAGTGAGGATTGAGAGGTAAGAATTCGGGAGTGAGAAGTGTAAAGTGGGATGTAAGAAGTGAAAAGTGAAAAAAAAATGAGGAGTGAGAAATACGAAAAGAGAAAAGAGAAGTATATGAATGGGGTTCCAATTGATTGGTCTATCTAGAGAAGCTAAATATTTAGGAATTCTGCTAGATCAAAAATTACCTTTTAAAAATCACATTGAAGGCATTCAAGCCAAATGTTACAAATATATTAAGTGTCTATATCCACTTATAAACAAAAAATCAAAATTTTGTCTTGAGAACAAATTTTGATTTACAAACTTTTTTTAGACCAGCCATGTTGTATGCTGTGCCAATATGGACTAGTTGCTGCAATGCCAGAAAGAAGGCACTACAGAGGGTTCGAAATAAAATTATGAAACCGAATCTGAAGTGGCCTCCGTGGTATAGTACCAATGAACTTCATAGAATTTCTAATATTGAGACATTGCAACAAATGTCCAACAAAATAATTTCCAATTTTAGACCAACATCGTTGCAATATTCTATTGCAACGATTAGCTCCTTGTACCCTTAGTATAAAGTTTAGTTTAGATTAAGTTGAAAACATTGTAGCTTCTACATGGCTCAATTCAACCAGAAGGAAAATCCTAACTGCCAGAGGCAATTGAAATAATAAATATAATAATAAATAATAAATAGAATAAAAATAATAATTCCTAAAAATGTATCATATCAAATAAGGATGATAGTGTTAATTAAACACGGAACTCCTAATCTAAGAGATGAATGCATGTATTAGGCAATAGGTAAATAAAATAAGTTTTAAAATATATAAAAAAAAAAAACAAATCCACGCTTCGCACCATGAGGTGAAGCCCACGAATTGTTAGGTGTCGTATTACCTCCTATAAATCAATGTTGAAATTCAAGCACGAAAGCCAAACGACTGTAATGCTAGTAAAATAACCAAAATTTCGAATATTGCAAAGTAATCCAAACAAATATACACTATTTCATATAGATTAAACCACACTTCAATCGATAAATGGCTTACCTCGTTTTATCGACAAGGAAACCCAGTGGTAATTGCACTGAACTGAATAAATCTTATCATTACTGGGCTTACTCACCGTCATTCACCATCAGTTAGCAGGGGCAAGTGTTAAAAATACCCAACTCCATGAAATTCATTCCCAATCCATACTGTTCCTATCAATGCCGATATTTTTCCATGACGTATGGGACTCATACTGTAATCAAGTGTTATCATCAAATAAATGATACTGCGAGAGGTAGGTACACATGTACATGATTGTATACCTGTACTTAAGTAGGGTGCCTTTCCAGTTGCGGCACTGATGGTTTCACGGATCGTGCAACAACTGGCGATATTTTAGCTTTCGCAATAATTGCTAAATCACCCTACCACTCGTCATCAGTTGTTGAAATGTTGAAATAGCCATTTTCTAATGCCACACACAACACTCGAAAGAAACAACTTGTGCGGGATTTGGCTATCTCATCACCTACGCGCGGACTACAGCGCGATGACGACGCTCATGTATGTCCTATGTACCCGCAATCTACAAGCTTATCAAAAGGGAGAAGTCCACAAAGGAAAGATGAGATTCATCATTACAATTACAATGCAGTGAATTTAACCGACTTCGGCAAAAGAAATAAAAAACAACTATTAGCGTATTATAATTAATTATAATTTTCCTCATTTTTCTGGGATGCGAATGGTGAGATGACAAAATAGCGTCAAATATAGCTTTGTCCTCACAGCTTTACCTAAGTTCATCCAAATCACAGTGGAGAGAAAAATATAATAGATATTAACTGATCTCGAAGCTTTAATACATGTACTGTTCGAAAATCTGGCATTGAAAAAATCGAACTGATTTAAGGTGATTATACAATCAAGCCATGTGGTGAATTTCAAATTCACCACACGGTTTTCTACTTCTATGATCAAAAGTTCAAAACCAGCGTAATATTTTTTGTACAATGCTGAAATTGAAGTCGATTGCTTAGCATGAGTAATCAAACGATCTACAGATGTTGTAATCCCCATGGGCGTTGTTGTTCTCTCAATTCGTGCTCTTGAAAAATCACTATAAAAAGCACGTGGTTTCCAAGATGGCCGATCTGTGGCTTTGTTGTATAATCACCTTAACGGTAACATACTTTCAACGCAGGAAGGACCATGCCCAAAGACATGACGAGCACTGCCCAACAACTGCAAACTTCAGAGGATATGTTGTGGCTTGACAGTGGGCCTGTTAAACTTCTATAAAAAGCTACTTGTATCTGCAAGCAGTCCCTGGTGTGGGGTAGTACTTAAACAGACCTGACTAGACGGCCCCTCACCAAGCGCCTGTTTACCAAGGAGGTACGGCTCACAACAGCGTCTGTCTCCCATATGTTAGAGGCGGCTGATCATCATCGAAGGACTAACTATAATTGTGCACCGTGGTCTTCCGGAAATTCAGGAGGTTGGTGTCAGGCCCTGCAAACCACACTTAAAAACCCCAGCAACAAAAAAAAACAACAAACGATCAACAGGATGATGAGGACATTGATGAAAAGAACAAGCGGCAAATCTCTCAACTTCATCGGAAGCACACGCACACTATCCGATGTGCTGTAGAACCGCGAATTCGTCATCGTAGCGCAGCAAGTGGTGTATGTACGTATTGTACATAGTGACGTTAGGGTCTACGAGTTCGCCGTGCTCAGCCCAATACGTGAAGAACTAGAGTTTGCGGGGCCATTCCCGGCGGCGGCGAAAGCCATTGTCAAAAACTATTACGTCGACGACTACTTCAATAATTTTGAGCTCCGCCACTGGGTTTCTAGCTCCGAAGAGTACTTGGAGGACATGGCAGAAGGAAAGAAGGAACTGTGGGTACGTTTCGGTGTGGATAAGGAGTCCACCCGGGTATTAAGGATCGTATGGAGCCCAGTGGGTGACCAATTTGCTTTTTCAACCAAGCTTAGAGACGATCTAGAACTTTTCCAATAGAAAGATCAGTTCGATCGATGACGAGATCAAGACGATCAAAAAGAACCGGCAGCTACCGTTACAGTAGCAGTCGCAAGTGGAGAAAAGTTCAAAGTTCATCACTGCCGTTCGGGCTCCAGTTCCCAAAAAAAATATCGAAACAGCACCTAGTGACCGGCAGGCTGCTCGAATACTCCGTGTAGCCTAAGGAAATATTTAGAGTCTGCCATCAACGCACTCCAGTTAAGAACCTGATTGGCAAATCTTGCGTCGATCGCGCATCACGTTGGCTCTACTACCGTTTAACCGATTGTATAACATTTCGCCGAAAACCATTTCGCGGAATTAATTTTTGCGGTTGAACATTTCGCGGAATAACATTTAGCGGTATGTAACTTTTCGCGGTACGACATTTGGCGGGTTGTACCTTTTCGCCGTATGACTTTTGGCGGAATGTACTATTTCGCGCAATATTAAAAGCAGTAGTTTAGTGTTCATTCGGTACTTCTACAATTATTAGCCACCCTATAACCAGAGACCGGCGGAGTAAAAAACTGTCGAAAAGGCAACGTATGAAAATGGATGAAATCGCGAAAATAGTACTGGCAACATACGAACTTTTTGCTTCCTTCTTATGAATGCAAAAAGTAAACAAGTCGAAATGGAACCGCTTTTAACGGTTCGATTGGAAACAAGATCTCTTATTGTAGTATTTCAATACAATTATTACCTGGGAGGTTTCTAAGCCAAGTTATGTTTTTTTTGCATTCGTATTGACATATAGTAGATTAACACGTTGAAACTTTTATGCCCAAAAAAGTCGAGAAAATTTCTAATCGATGAATTTCCTAGACCGGGCCAGAAGTTGAACCCAGCCACCTTCAGCATAGTCTTGCTTGACAGCCACGCATCTTCCCGCACGGTTAAGGAAGGCCTCCCAGAATATGTAGAAGTAGTTTTCGAAATTTCAATTGCTTATTGCGGGTAGACGCGTTCTTTTAAAGAAAGCATTATCAACTCATTTCGCCTAATACCGGGCAGACGCATCCATTTAAAGAAGGCGTTACTCATCTCTTTGCTTTATGCCGAGCAGACGCATCCATTCATAGAAAACATTACCCCTCCCTTCGCTTTATACCGGGCAGACGCGTTCTTTTAAAGAAGGCATCATCAACTCCTTTCGCCTCATATCGGGCAGACGCATCCATTTAAAGAAAGCGTTACCCCTCCCTTTGCCTTATACCGGAAAGACGCGTTCTTCAAAAGAAGGCATTATTAACTCCTTTCGCCTTAGCTGGGCAGACACATACATTCAAATAGGTCATTATTTTCCCCTTTGCTTTATACCGGGCAGATGCGTTAATTCGCAGAAGGGATTATACCGAGCTAACGTATCCATTTCAAGAAGGCATTCTTTCCTCACTTTGCCTTATATTGACCGGATGCGGTCATTCAAAGGAAACATTACCTTCTTTCGTTGATTTAAATTACAATCCAACAGAATTTAGACCGGATGGAAGAATTCAGTAAATATTTCGATGATAATTGCTCTAACTGAATTCCGCGGAATGACTTTCGGTGAATAGGTACATTCCGCGTCATGTCTTTCAGAAAAAGGTGCATTTCGCGAAAAGGATTTGGATTGGATTTGGATTGGATTTGGATTGGATTTGGATTGGATTTGGATTGGATTTGGATTGGATTTGGATTGGATTTGGATTGGATTTGGATTGGATTTGGATTGGATTTGGATTGGATTTGGATTGGTTTGGATTGGATTTGGATTGGTTTGGATTGGATTTGGATTGGTTTGGATTGGTTGGATTGGTTTGGATTGGTTTGGATTGGTTTGGATTGGTTGGATTGGTTTGGTTGGTTTGGATTGGTTGGATTGGTTTGGATTGGTTTGGTTGGTTTGGATTGGTTTGGTTGGTTTGGATTGGTTTGGATTGGTTTGGTTGGTTTGGGTTGGTTTGGTTGGTTTGGATTGGTTTGGTTGGTTTGGATTGGTTTGGTTGGTTTGGATTGGTTTGGTTGGTTTGGATTGGTTTGGTTGGTTTGGTTGGTTTGGTTGGTTTGGATTGGTTTGGATTGGTTTGGATTGGTTTGGATTGGTTTGGTTGGTTTGGTTGGTTTGGTTTGGTTTGGATTGGTTTGGTTGGTTTGGATTGGTTTGGTTGGTTTGGATTGGTTTGGATTGGTTTGGATTGGTTTGGATTGGTTTGGATTGGATTTGGATTGGTTTGGATTGGTTTGGTTGGATTTGGATTGGTTTGGATTGGTTTGGATTGGTTTGGATTGGTTTGGATTGGTTTGGTTGGTTTGGATTGGTTTGGATTGGTTTGGATTGGTTTGGTTGGTTTGGATTGGTTTGGATTGGTTTGGATTGGTTTGGATTGGTTGGATTGGTTTGGTTGGTTTGGATTGGTTTGGATTGGTTTGGTTGGTTTGGATTGGTTTGGTTGGTTTGGGATTGGTTTGGATTGGTTTGGTTGGTTGGATTGGTTTGGTTTGGATTGGTTTGGATTGGTTTGGATTGGTTTGGATTGGTTTGGATTGGTTGGATTGGTTTGGTTGGTTTGGATTGGTTTGGTTGGTTTGGATTGGTTTGGTTGGTTTGGATTGGTTTGGTTGGTTTGGATTGGTTTGGATTGGTTTGGATTGGTTTGGATTGGTTTGGTTGGTTTGGATTGGTTTGGATTGGTTTGGTTGGTTTGGATTGGTTTGGATTGGTTTGGATTGGTTTGGATTGGTTTGGATTGGTTTGGATTGGTTTGGTTGGTTTGGATTGGTTTGGATTGGTTTGGTTGGTTTGGATTGGTTTGGATTGGTTTGGATTGGTTGGATTGGTTTGGATTGGTTGGATTGGTTTGGATTGGTTTGGTTGGTTTGGATTGGTTTGGATTGGTTTGGTTGGATTTGGATTGGTTTGGTTGGTTTGGATTGGTTTGGATTGGTTTGGTTGGTTTGGATTGGTTTGGTTGGTTTGGATTGGTTTGGTTGGTTTGGTTGGTTTGGATTGGTTTGGATTGGTTTGGATTGGTTTGGATTGGTTTGGATTGGTTTGGATTTGGTTTGGTTGGTTTGGATTGGTTTGGATTGGTTTGGTTGGTTTGGATTGGTTTGGTTGGTTTGGTTGGTTTGGATTGGTTTGGATTGGTTTGGATTGGTTTGGGATTGGTTTGGATTGGTTTGGTTGGTTTGGATTGGTTTGGATTGGTTTGGATTGGTTTGGTTGGTTGGATTGGTTTGGATTGGTTTGGATTGGTTTGGATTGGTTTGGATTGGTTTGGGATTGGTTTGGATTGGTTTGGTTGGTTGGATTGGTTTGGGATGGTTGGTTTGGATTGGTTTGGTTGGTTTGGATTGGTTTGGATTGGTTTGGATTGGTTTGGATTGGTTTGGTTGGTTTGGATTGGTTTGGTTGGTTTGGATTGGATTTGGATTGGTTTGGTTGGTTTGGTTGGTTTGGATTGGTTTGGTTGGTTTGGATTGGTTTGGATTGGTTTGGTTGGTTTGGATTGGTTTGGGATTGGTTTGGGATTGGTTTGGATTGGTTTGGATTGGTTTGGGATTGGTTTGGATTGGTTTGGATTGGTTTGGATTGGTTTGGATTGGATTTGGTTTGGGATTGGTTTGGATTGGTTTGGATTGGTTTGGTTGGTTTGGTTGGTTTGGATTGGTTTGGATTGGTTTGGTTGGTTTGGATTGGTTTGGTTGGTTTGGATTGGTTTGGTTGGTTTGGATTGGTTTGGATTGGTTTGGTTGGTTTGGATTGGTTTGGATTGGTTTGGTTGGTTTGGTTGGTTTGGATTGGTTTGGATTGGTTTGGTTGGTTTGGTTGGTTTGGTTGGTTTGGTTGGTTTGGTTTGGATTGGTTTGGATTGGTTTGGTTGGTTTGGTTGGTTTGGTTGGTTTGGATTGGTTTGGATTGGTTTGGATTGGTTTGGATTGGTTTGGTTGGTTTGGTTGGTTTGGATTGGTTTGGTTGGTTTGGTTGGTTTGGTTGGATTTGGATTGGTTTGGTTGGTTTGGATTGGTTTGGATTGGTTTGGATTGGTTTGGTTGGTTTGGTTGGTTTGGATTGGTTTGGATTGGTTTGGATTGGTTTGGATTGGTTTGGATTGGTTTGGTTGGATTTGGATTGGTTTGGATTGGTTTGGTTGGTTTGGTTTGGATTGGTTTGGTTGGTTTGGTTGGTTTGGTTGGTTTGGATTGGTTTGGATTGGTTTGGATTGGTTTGGATTGGTTTGGATTGGTTTGGTTGGTTTGGATTGGTTTGGTTTGGATTGGTTTGGATTGGTTTGGTTGGTTTGGATTGGTTTGGATTGGTTTGGTTGGTTTGGATTGGATTTGGGATTTGGTTTGGATTGGTTTGGATTGGTTTGGATTGGTTTGGTTGGTTTGGTTGGTTTGGATTGGTTTGGATTGGTTTGGATTGGTTTGGATTGGTTTGGATTGGTTTGGATTGGTTTGGATTGGTTTGGATTGGTTTGGATTGGTTTGGTTGGTTGGATTGGTTTGGTTGGTTTGGATTGGTTTGGATTGGTTTGGATTGGTTTGGATTGGTTTGGTTGGTTTGGATTGGTTTGGATTGGTTTGGATTGGTTTGGATTGGTTTGGTTGGTTTGGTTGGTTTGGATTGGTTTGGATTGGTTTGGTTGGTTTGGATTGGTTTGGATTGGTTTGGATTGGTTTGGTTGGTTTGGTTGGTTTGGATTGGTTTGGATTGGTTTGGATTGGTTTGGATTGGTTTGGATTGGTTTGGTTGGTTTGGATTGGTTTGGATTGGTTTGGTTGGTTTGGATTGGTTTGGATTGGTTTGGGTTGGTTTGGATTGGTTTGGATTGGTTTGGATTGGTTTGGATTGGTTTGGATTGGTTTGGATTGGTTGGATTGGATTTGGATTGGTTTGGATTGGTTTGGATTGGTTGGATTGGTTTGGATTGGTTTGGTTGGTTTGGATTGGTTTGGATTGGTTTGGATTGGTTTGGATTGGTTTGGATTGGTTTGGTTGGTTTGGATTGGTTTGGTTGGTTTGGATTGGTTTGGTTGGTTTGGATTGGTTTGGGATTGGTTTGGATTGGTTTGGATTGGTTTGGATTGGTTTGGATTGGTTTGGATTGGTTTGGTTGGTTTGGTTGGATTTGGATTGGTTTGGGATTGGTTTGGATTGGTTTGGATTGGTTTGGATTGGTTTGGATTGGTTTGGATTGGTTTGGATTGGTTTGGATTGGTTTGGTTGGTTTGGATTGGATTTGGATTGGTTTGGATTGGTTTGGATTGGTTTGGTTGGTTTGGATTGGTTTGGTTGGTTTGGTTGGTTTGGTTGGTTTGGATTGGTTTGGATTGGTTTGGATTGGTTTGGATTGGTTTGGATTGGTTTGGATTGGTTTGGTTGGTTTGGATTGGTTTGGATTGGTTTGGATTGGTTTGGATTGGTTTGGATTGGTTTGGATTGGTTTGGATTGGTTTGGATTGGTTTGGATTGGACTTGGATTGGTTTGGATTGGTTTGGATTGGTTTGGATTGGTTTGGATTGGTTTGGATTGGTTTGGATTGGTTTGGATTGGTTTGGATTGGTTTGGTTGGTTGGATTGGTTGGTTTGGATTGGTTTGGATTGGTTTGGTTGGTTGGATTGGTTTGGTTGGTTTGGATTGGTTTGGATTGGTTTGGTTGGTTTGGATTGGTTTGGATTGGTTTGGTTGGTTTGGATTGGTTTGGATTGGTTTGGTTGGTTTGGATTGGTTTGGATTGGTTTGGATTGGTTTGGTTGGTTTGGTTGGTTTGGATTGGTTTGGATTGGTTTGGATTGGTTGGTTTGGATTGGTTTGGATTGGTTTGGTTGGTTTGGATTGGTTTGGATTGGTTTGGATTGGTTTGGATTGGTTTGGATTGGTTTGGTTGGTTTGGATTGGTTTGGATTGGTTTGGATTGGTTTGGATTGGTTTGGATTGGTTTGGATTGGTTTGGATTGGTTTGGGATTGGTTTGGTTGGTTTGGATTGGTTTGGATTGGTTTGGTTGGTTGGATTGGTTTGGATTGGTTTGGATTGGTTTGGTTGGTTTGGATTGGTTTGGTTGGTTTGGATTTGGTTTGGATTGGTTGGATTGGTTTGGATTGGTTTGGATTGGTTTGGATTGGTTTGGTTGGTTGGTTGGTTTGGTTTGGATTGGTTTGGATTGGTTTGGATTGGTTTGGATTGGTTTGGATTGGTTTGGATTGGTTTGGTTGGTTTGGATTGGTTTGGTTGGTTTGGATTGGTTGGATTGGTTTTGGATTGGTTTGGATTGGTTTGGATTGGTTTGGATTGGTTTGGATTGGTTTGGATTGGTTTGGATTGGTTTGGATTGGTTTGGATTGGTTTGGATTGGTTTGGTTGGTTTGGATTGGTTTGGTTGGTTTGGTTGGTTTGGATTGGTTTGGATTGGTTTGGTTTGGTTTGGATTGGTTTGGATTGGTTTGGTTGGTTTGGATTGGTTTGGATTGGTTTGGATTGGTTTGGATTGGTTTGGATTGGTTTGGATTGGTTTGGATTGGTTTGGATTGGTTTGGTTGGTTTGGATTGGTTTGGTTGGTTTGGATTGGTTTGGTTGGTTTGGATTGGTTTGGATTGGTTTGGATTGGTTTGGATTGGTTTGGATTGGTTTGGTTGGTTTGGTTGGTTTGGATTGGTTTGGATTGGTTTGGTTGGATTGGTTTGGATTGGTTTGGATTGGTTTGGATTGGTTTGGATTGGTTTGGATTGGTTTGGATTGGTTTGGTTGGTTTGGTTGGTTTGGATTGGTTTGGGTTGGTTTGGATTGGTTTGGATTGGTTTGGTTGGTTTGGATTGGTTTGGTTGGTTTGGATTGGTTTGGATTGGTTTGGATTGGTTTGGATTGGTTTGGTTGGTTTGGATTGGTTTGGTTGGTTTGGATTGGTTTGGATTGGTTTGGATTGGTTTGGATTGGTTTGGTTGGATTGGATTTGGATTGGATTTGGATTGGATTTGGATTGGATTTGGATTGGATTTGGATTGGATTTGGATTGGATTTGGATTGGATTTGGATTGGATTTGGATTGGATTTGGATTGGATTTGGATTGGATTTTTATTGGATTTGGATTGGATTTGGATTGGATTTGGATTGGATTTGGATTGGATTTGGATTGGATTTGGATTGGATTTGGATTGGATTTGGATTGGATTTGGATTGGATTTGTTAATGTGGGATATTTCAATTCTGATTAAATTGAAATTTAAAATGCATGAAGAAGGAATGGATAATGTTGATGCGTCTTTATGGATAATGCAAATTCTTTATGTAGAGGAATAAGGGAAGAATGTAGTGGATAAGAATAATTCTGCTATCTATCGAGAATAGAAAATACTAATTCTTTTTAATACAAACCTTATTCAGCTGGAATTGTTTTTGGGGTATTGCAAAATATATTCCAAATTGATATGCAATGACTTAAATTGTTCGAGGCATTCATTTAGAGATTAATCTGATTTATGCCTTTTCCTTGCAACTGTTCTAGGTTCACTTTTGACGTAAACTACGTCTAAGGGAAGACTCGGATACAGGGTGACTAATGAAAGTTTTCAAATTCGAGACCGTCACGAAATCATGTTAGATTTTGAACTTTAATAGCGCCTTTATCTTCCGATGGATTTTTGAGATTTATATATCAATCGACTCGGAAATTCTCTACCAGTTTGTCAATTATATTGAAACTTTGGGTTATGAATGTTAAAATAGGGTATCGGATTATTTTGGCAGCACCCTCTTTTCTTGTCCGCAAGAGTCTCGTTTCGGCCGTCGCCGTTCAGTGCGGTTGGCTTTTCGACTCTGCTTTTTGTGCGGTGTTTCGCACAAAAGGTAGAACAATGGAGCCGGACCAGTGACCGCGGTCGAAAAGAAATGTAACAAAATGCGTAATATAGTGCATGGTGTATAAAAAGTAATCCAGATAGGGGCATGTTTGTGCAGGCATGAGACGATCAATTGTTATCAATGCCAATGCCCTTGCTAGTAATGCAATCAATTTATATTAAAAACGACTTTGGAAAATGCATTTTTTGCAAACTGAAAACTAATAAGGCCGTTACACATATTTATTAAAAATTATGGTCTCCGCAAAGTCAAGGGGGAGGAGGTAATCTTCTACTTCTTCTACTGAATCGAGCGGCAGCATGAAAATTTGAATGCAGAGGTTTTTGGGGCCGGGAAGGTTCTTAAGATGGTTAGAGACCCCTCTCCTCTTTGAAACCTGGCTCCTATACAAATGAAACACCAATTTCATCATAACTCGAGATCAAGCAAATGGAAACAAATCTGGCGTGTGGATTTTTTATTGTCTTTATTATTGTGATTTTTTATTGGGTAATAAGTTCATCACATCTGGCGTATGGAGGTTTTGGAAGAGAAGATATGTTTTTGTGGTGGTTTACCTTTGCCCCCCTTTTTGGAAAGGGGGCTCCCATAGAAATGGACAAAAATTCTGCATAACTCGAGAATTGATCAGAGAATAAATCAATTTAGGCGAAGCAAAGTTCGACGGGTCTGCTAGTAAAAAATAAATATTAAAATGAAAAAAAAACTCCTCGGATTTGTTAAAGAATGTTTTGAAAGTTCTCAAAATTTACGGAAATTTTTTTTTATGCCCCTCAAGTTGTTATGTTTTGAGCAAAACATTTCGAAGGGGGGTGGATGAGACATATTATATCGGCCTAATAATATTTTGTCCAATTAAATGTGCGCCTGAATCAAAAGAAACTTTGATTCAGGAAGTGTGAATGCACTTAAGATATTTTTATAATACGTGGGTGCAATAATGTGGTACTTATTGTACACGACAAAAGCTTCGAAACGCATACGTTCTTGAAACGGGCTATATGAGATACAATAAAGCTATCACCTTCTTGCTCCCTGATTCAAAAGTCTTGCAATGATATTAATAAAATGTCCGCACGAATATTTTACCCATAATGACACTCAGTGTTGGAAGAATCATACTCGAATCTGAATCATCAAGGTTTCATGCACGAGCTAACTCGCCTGCGATTCTGTAGGGGAAGCATCGCGCTTGAGTTTCTCGGCCAGAATCGCATCGCTTCGCTCACTCACCGAAAAATGATTTCGTTCTAAAAAGCGTCAAAACGCAATCGAGACGTATGTTTTGTTTATATATAACTAGCGAAAGAGACCCAGCTTTTCCCGGGTGTTGCAAATGTCATAATGAACTATTTGCAGCACTGCACTCTAGATCAATTTCCGCGCGTTTGTTTTGTTTTCCTCAACAGCTGACCCAAAATTGTATTCAAATGTTTTTTTTACAATTCCCTGTTAAATTTACCAACTTTTTGTAGATACAAACCTTGCGGATCCCAAAACGAATCGATTAGGGAAAAAATCTGGCAAATCGGTCAACCCGTTCGCGAGTTAAATCGTCAGGAAGGAAATCTCAACTCATTTTTATTATATAGAAGATTATTAGCCATTGTTTTAGACGAAAAATAGTTAATTCAATGCATTCAACAATGAAGAACACGTAAATATCATGCAATTATGCAAATTGCGATTCAAATCATGAGCAAATCTCTCGGCCATAATTGTGATGGGATTTGGCTCACGCATGGTTTGAATGGCCGATGAGATTTGAGATTTTGAGATTTTACCAAAACTGGTGTCACTGCCAGACAGTAGGAGTTAGAATGTAATAACACACAGACTATCTTTTCCCGTCCGCAACGTTTACTACTCGCGCGCACCACAACCAAATTAATTGGGTTTTAGTACATGATTGACATTTTATGATTTCTAGTGATGCACGAACAACAAGATATGCCTATGATTGGAATGTTTCTGAATAATAAATGTTGCAAACGGAAAAGAGAATGCTTCCCTAGGGCTTCTTCTATTGAAATAGTTTATCAAATGCTTCGAAAACCCAAATGTAAGCAATTTGGATCCAAGAAAGGCATCATTACCTCTGAGGATTAAATTTGGGTTTTCATAGTAAATTTTTTAAACAATTGTCGTATCAAACAATTTTCATATCTTAAGATACGCTAGTTTTGTTCGAAACCAGTGACATCAGTAATCAAATGAATTTTCTAAAAATGTTCATGCATGATGGCACTACAATCCTCAATGAACAAAATTGCCTTACGTAGTTTACGTTGGGCGGTTGTGTCTTGTACATAACCCATCTGATTTTAAATTTTAAAAGCCAAAACCGCTCAGCTCTATTTTCGACAAATTTAAAACACGAATAAATCACGAAATTCAATTATTTTCAACTGTTTTGGATAAATCCACTTTGCAATTTCAGTGCCTATCTGAGCTTAAACATAATTATTTCATTTAATTGGAAAAAAAATCTAACATGAATAGAACACTGCTGGGGAAACCAGCGACTTTGATTTAATTTGTTTCAGATTCACACCAAAATACTGTTTTGCAATGAAACTGAATCATTGCTGATTTTACTCTAAGCACTCTAGCATTATCACCTGCCTTTGAAAAATCACCTGGACGGCAATCTACACTTATTTCTACCTACTGAATCGCAGCATTTGGTAACGGGCAACATCAGTTGTACCAAACACTATGGAAAGCCTTGAAAGGACACGCCAACTCGGTATGCATGCACTCGAGAGCGATGATGAATCATCCACAGTCATGAACTGGGTCGGATTCTCTTCCACCCGGAGAAGTAGGCGGGTAATTTTTGACAAAAAGGCCTTACGCCGCCCCTACATACCCGCCTCATTTGTTGAATTGGCGCATTTTATTGCGGGTATCACTTTTCAGTAACTGAAACAGTGCCGCCCTGCGTCAACATTTTAGTCAAAAATGTGGTTTTCAAATGAGCAGAAATTCCATCAAACGCGACACGTGGCGAGTTACATAGGAACCAAATTCGCTCGACCGTCTTCGCTACTGTCAATTATTGCCCCCCATGTGTCGCGAAGCGATGTCCATGCACGATTTTTGCAGCAGTTGGGTAAATAATATGCGAATTCAAAAAGTGCAAGCATGCACCACACCGTCTCAAGAAAGTGATCGTCACAATATGCTAAAAAGATGAGAAGCAAAAAAAATGTCTCGAAAGCAATCCAAGCAAACCGACTAGACGTTACGTCCGTGTTTAGTGGAACATCACAAACCATGTGCATTGGTATTAATCGAGGAAATCTACAACACAACATACGGCGATGGCCACATTTGGGAGCTGTGTGCGCGTGGTTAGAATCGTAATCGTACTTCATTAAACTGGCTGCATATCATTGTGTATATGCATACAGAGCATAGGTACAGCAGACGAATTTCTAGCATCAGTCTGGCAGCGGACTCACCTCAGCCATATCAGCAACATACACCACCACACTCGTACACGTGTAAATCGAACCAAGTGCCAATCAACAACCTCGGACGGAATCTATTTTCGTCATGTTGGGCTATTTCCATCGGTTAGAATTTTAAAAGTGAATCATATCTTCAGAGTTAAGGCATTATAATTCTTCCATTATGTCCCTAACCTGCGAGAAAATCTGAGACACATGACGAAGTGACGCTGAACCCTACTACTGGCGAAACGGTTACGTACGACGACGAAGCTATCAACAACGACCGTACCAACAGCAGTAGATGATACATCAAAGTAAGCCACAAACTGAGCAGTAGCGGAAGGTCACCGACGCGGAGCGTGGTGCAGAGCGGAGCAACAACGGCGGAGACAGCAAAAGTATAATCATTCGAACGGATGAGTCATACTTTTTTCATATAGCCAGCAACAGCAGCAGCCGATGAGGCAGAAGAAGCGCCAGAGCGGGGTGTGTGTGCGCGCGCTAGCAGGCAAGACATCAACCACGAAGCAGAAACGTAAACACAACATCAACAACTGGTGCCTTGTGTAAACACCGTATAGACACATCGATAGTCTCTTCCATACACGTTTGCACAGAGATTGGCTTCTCGGCCAGGGCGCGGATGGATGTATGAGTGTGCCAACAGTGTGAATGCTGATACGCGCGCTCTTATTATCGACTAGGGGAAGATCGTTGATTGCATGAATTAGGTGGTCAAAGTTTAGAGGAAATTTTCCATTTTACTGGCTGGATAATTTCTTGAGAAATCTAGAATTTTTGGACAACAGAATGAAAAACACAAAAAATTGTGTTTTTACCAAGCCAACTTTCCAAACATCAACCGTGCTTTGTAGGGTTCTGCACAGCGATTGGCCAGCTGGTTCCCGGGCTATGTGCGATGATGGTGTGCGGACGGCAGTTATAACAAAACACAATGTTGTGCAAAGGGTGTGCGTCGACTGTGATAATAAAATCATATCCTTAATCGGATATAATAAGCCTGTTGTAAGAGCTGTCAGATGTGTTCAGCATTTACCTACTATGTTTTGATTTAATGAATATTGTGTGGATTTACTTGACCAATGGATTCGAAGGGTGGATTCGCTCTTCTTTCACCAAGGTTTGCAAATCTTGATAAATCAATGTTTGGCAGATTGCTTTGTTTTTTTTTCTCCTTGACTCTCAAAATAGGTGTCTGACAAAGAAAGAGAAGCCCGGAGGAAACAACAAAACGGGTGTGAAGGTGAAAAACGGCGTTTTCGACCACAGGAAAGTTCTGTTTGTAAGAAAAAAATCAGAAGGGTTGTGTACAAGACAAGACCGTATGTTAGACGATGGACAAAGTATCGTGCCGAATGGCATATACTCCGAAGTAAATCAGCCTCACCTGAGGAAACACTTATGTTTTCTCCTCATTACAGTTGAGTAATCTGGCCCCACATCGCACTGTCATTCCGATTGTTTTAAATGGATGCAAACCCAGAACCGTGACAGGGGTAAAGCCTGCAATCACTCCAGCTGCTTCACCACTGAAAAGCTCCCATACTTGAGGAATCTGGACACGTGCAACTTATTCATACTGAATAAAGCACCTTTCGACAAACTGGTAGCAGAGCGACTCATTTCCGTGTGACGTCACTCCACTTCTGTGTGGCAGTATTGGTACCATTCGATCAGAGCTGCTTTGTGTTTGTGCAGCACAGAGGAAGGAATGTGGTTACTGGTGAGCAACCCGACCCCACAGTCGGCCGTCACTAATCATCATTCGTATTTCTGTGGTCGGTTAAGAAACACGCGCGTGTAACTCCGTTCACTGGTATCAATAAACGAAGGTTCGCATCCTTCCGCGGTCCTTCAGGGATATCTCCACCAAGTTCCAGTTGTTTTGTAGTGACCCGTGCTTCGTCAACGCAGGTTACGTCAGTTATTCTACATACCACGGCCAGTTCGCGCGTATATCACTCGCATCCGGTTCCTTTGATTAATGATCCTCGCTTGACAGGTCGATCTACAAAAGTCAAATCGGACGCGCCTTTCAGAACCAGATGATGCGGATAACTCCTGAAACAAGGATCTAGCAGTAACGTCATAACAAACCAGGAACAAGTGATACAAAGTGAAATTAAGTGCTTTTACTTCGGTGACCAACACTTCTACACACACAAATATAGTGCCGTATTTTAACGAATTCAACGTAAAAAGGCTGTACAAAGATATCAGTCGAGTTAATATAGAGTGTAACAAGTGCGAATAAGTTGATACTGCACAGTACAAGTGAGAAAGTATCGAGTGTGGTGTCTACGCAAGAAGCTAAACTCAAAGAAAATAAATTATACCTAATCGTCTGACAGTTTTGTAGTAAATCTCTTGCATAATGTCGAGCAAGTATAAGTGATTCATGTGTATTAGCTCGATCCGTGTGCATTACAATATTTTAATTACAACTGCCAAGAGTGAGGGAAACAGTGATCGAGAAAAACAAGATATCGAGTAGAAGAGAAGGGTAAAACACGAAGATCGTAGGTGAGATCATACCTAAATAAAGCAGTTGTATACAAGAACACGAACAACGATCGCGCAAACAAAATAGTGATTCGCTTGAATCATCTGTCAAAGCCTACTATTAAAAGTGACATCAACCGTAGCTGTCAGAAGTGCAAGCTTTGTCAAAATTATCACCAATCAGTCGACGTCACGGGCAGTCGCTTCGAGCTCCGCCAACAAACCTGCATCGTCGGTGACAACCGGAGCTGTAACAACGTCCACAACCAAGATGAGAATAAAGCGTGAATCGACCTGCCTAGGTCTACGGCTCCTGCCTGCCAAGCTTAGTAAGTACCCCAAAATCCTCCGCAATCAACGCAGACCACGCACGCACCATGGACGGCTGAGAAGCCGTACATCACACCTCCGACTGTTCTATTTTTGATCCTCTCGAGTCTGAAACCGAGCGTAACAACAACGAGGTGGGCATCGAAACTAGTTCACATACCTCCGCAATGAGCTGTCTTCTTTCGCGCTATTGGTCATTGGTCGAAACCCTTCAGCCCCGCGTTCACGAGGCAACGAGTCTCCCACCCACACCTTCGGTCGCACTCCTTTCAGGACGGATTTATAATGCATTTTAAAATTAGAATCTCATTCGAGCACGACGTAAATCCCTTTACCTTTCGCGGCACCCCGCTTCGCGCGTCGAGTGCTTCTCGGAGCGGAGCCTTGATCGAGAGCTGAACAGCGACCGAGTGTCTCCCAAAGCATCCGCACGGGCGGCGGGAAATTAGTCTCGCTCCGACCAAAATACCAACGACAAGTGTCCGTCGCCGCCGCCGCCGCCGCGCCATTGCTACCCGCTAGCAGCGCGCGATCTGCCGTAGCGCCTACGCGTTCTCCTTCGGGCTCGAACAACCTGTGGTGCCGTGCCGTGTGTACATCTCTCCAGACGACAAAACGTCGAGCCGAAAGAAGCTTCCTTAGCGGAAGTCGCCCCCCGATCATCAACATCATCGTCGTGGTTGCCTGCTATCATGGCTTTTGGTAGGTCGAGCAATAAGTCAAAGCATCGCTGATGTAACGGTTTGCACCCATAGGACGAAAAATGCGTCGATTGGGTGTCAGGTTTACGACTTTGACGTCGGATCGATGTTCTGCAAACGTCAGTCTCATAAAGGTCTATTTGACGTTTTAAAACCAAAAGATACATAAAAGTGACATTTCGAAAATTCAAACGAAATTCCGACGAATGAGAATCGCTGGTGCTGTCCAACGCAACTTCTTTCAAAAACTATTCGATGTCTATCAGAAATAGGCAAAGCAGGGTTATTTTAAAATAATTTAACTGTCACTTATAAGTTAAATTTGCTTTTGATTCGGGAATAGACTGGAGGTCCAAGAGTCTGTCTCATTTCATTTCTCAAATCAAACTCGAAAGTAACATTTCAATAATTTCCAAACCACTCTGCTTATAGAGTAAGTTTACTTTTGACAGATTTTGCTTTGTTTTTGACAGATGTCTGATTGATCTTGCAAAGCTTCTGTGATTCTTATGGCCGAATGATTTTTTTATTTTCGAGCTGTCAATTTTAAGTTTGATGTGATTTTAATTCGGAAAAGTGAGACGCAGCGTAAGTGCATTCTAAATAAATTAAGAGTAGCAATCATCAAATCTTCCAACACACCAACAGCGAGATTGCATCGCTGGTGCTTAACAAAATAAATAAGAGAGATTTTCCAACATATGTTTTCTCAACAACTAATTGGCTGATGTTTGATGTTTGCAATAACAGTTCGATGAAGGCTAACGATAGATCAAATCACGACTCTTTCGTATAGAAATTTTTCAACCACCGGAAGGGGAATGTGCTGCCACTTAAGCTACATTGAAATATTGTTTTAATTATTATTTTACAGATATTATTAATAACAAAAATAATGTTGTCATCCTGCTGATTTTGTTTTGTTTGCAATCAATATAATAAAATAAGCCAATATAAACGAAAATTGCATTTTATTTCAAATTATATGAAATGAATATATTTATTAAATTCAAAATGTTTAAAAGCGACTCACAAAGAAAGATTACTTTGACAGCCAACGAATTGTTTTTAACAGTTGTCAAAAAATGTTATTGTTTTCATTGGAAAGCACCTGCGAGTCTTACGACCGGGTGATTTTTTTATTTGCGAGCTGTTACTCTTTAAAGTGTTTTTCGTTCATTTAATTTGATTTTAATTCGTTAAATGAGACGCATCCTATAAACATATTTCGGCGAATCCAAAACCTACATTTTTTCGTACGACAGTGTTGACATTCTTATCGCGCCAAACGATATACATCCTGTTGTACAAGCTGAATATATGCATAATTACTGCCGATTCCTGGAACAGCGCTCCGCCGCGCAGCAAGTCGTAGTAATTCCAACACATTCCCTGCGACCATTGCCCACAATATTTACTGGCCGCAAGCAAGTGACATCACCACCTGAAGCTTCGCTGTGGTCATTGTCGTTACCGTCATGTCACTGTTCGGCAAACAGCGATCCATTCCACACAGCAAATATTGCTTGCCAGCAGCGAAGATCTGCCGCACGCTAATGTCGTCCCTGGAATAGTGCGAGTCGTAAACAGTTCGCTCACCATAGCTCATAATGTTTCCCGTGAATCGTGCATCAGTCACTGAACTGTGCCTCAAGCAACTATAACAGCAGCAGTGGCAGTGATTCATCCGTCGGATGACTTCAGTTCAACATAATCCAGTGGTCGGCAGATTCCGGGAATCGTAAGTTTCAGAAGCAGCCGCCACCACACCACTGCTGACTGCGGTGCAGCTATAAACGAGAAAACCGGGAATTTTCTGCATCGCTCGTCGATGATGAATGCGCGCCCGCTCGGTGCCGTCTGGGCTACAAAAACATTCGAATAGGAAGCGATCATTGTAAAGCTAGTGGTCAGCTTTCTGGTTAGCATTCATGATGTTGAATTTGAACAGTGAGTTCATATTAATTTAAGGGAGAATAACAAAATCGACATCAAAATTATATCACGTTATATTTTTCTGGCATCAAAAACGATCAGTTTTGCTCGTTTATCATTCAAAATTTACATAGGGTATATGGCTCAGACCCAGGGCTGGATTTATGGGGAGTCCGAAAGAAGGACGTGGCCCCGGGCTTCCACAAATCTTTTGTGCCAAAACAAACCTTTTTTGTACATTTTGGGGCCCCCACAAACTGTCGGTCTGGGGCCCCTTCCGGCTAAATCCGGCCCTGTTCCGACTAAAATATGATTGATACACTTTTTTAAAGAACCAGTGATAAATATATCTCTACAAAACGATGTATTATCGCTGAATTATTGATTCATTTGCGTGATGAGCCAACGTTACATCCTAGGCTAACATTACATCATTTGACAGCTAAACGATTCAGTGATCCAATTAAGGAAATTGTCACAATAGTTTGATATAAATTATTTCGAGATGTAGCCAAAACAACGCTTTTTGCAACAATCACTGTCAACTTTTTCAGTTCAAGAAGAATAAACATTTCAGCTTTTGTTATTGTATTGTATTCGGTTTCATAACCACGACCGTAACCACAGACCAGACCGTTTTCTTCGAGAAAGCTTTACTGCTTCGCTAGTAAGAGAACCATTGTAAACAGTTCCAACGTTGGACTAATGCAACCTTCTAAGAAACTTCAGATGGAACCTGTGCCACAAATGTAGCGTGTCACTGCGCTGTGCACCAAAACGTCACAGTCACAGCATGATTGCTTTGCGCACATTTCTGGATCTGACTTGAGGTGCGGAAGTTTCGGCCATTAACATCTTTCCATTTTCGTACTCATCCGCATGCCTACGTAGCGTAGACACCCGGGAGTTCCCCGACCGGGGGGCTCCCTTCTGCATTTCGCCCTGGCCAAGAGCCTGCATTTCAACGTTGGATGAGTCATAGATCTGACAGCGTGGTGCTCTGCACCATGGTTGAATCAAATAAACTATATAGCGCAGCGCAAACAGAGCGAATGTATTTCAAAATATGCTCGTGAAACTATAGAAAAGCCAACAACAGCAGTCGCGGCGAGCAACCACGCAACCACGAACGAAGATGAGATGGATAGCAACATACAACAGAAGAAACCTCGAAGCAGGAAAGAAAACGAAAATAATTCATCGTCATACGCCTCCTGCGCGACTTTCCGCCACGTTTTGTCCAATCTTTGGCAAAAGAAAAAGACGAACGCTGTAAAGGCGAGCAACGCGAAACCCGGGGGTCTGCCAATGCTCGACTAAGTCCGCCCGTCCGTCTACGAGCGAGAAGAAAGAAGATCGACCGACCAAGACGTACGGTTAATCCGAAAGGGATGTATTATTTTTAAATTGAATCTCCTATAAACATCTGAGTCATCAGCCAGCATCGCTGGCCGCGCAGACCGCAAGCGGACGATGCGATCGACCGTGCATTGGTGGGGGGGGGGGCTCTCCGCTGTGGCGGCGAGGTTGCCAAGGTAGCGAAAAGAGAGTATGAATGTTTATATGAAGTTTATTTTTAATTGTAGTAGGCTGCGGACGAACGGGTGCAGCGGTGGCAAGCGACGAAGGACGACGCTAGCGGTGTATTGCGCTGCCGGCTCAAAGACGGAGTCAGTGGAGCGAACCTGCTGGACGGAGACGGCCTTGCCGAGTTGCGTGTAAAGCTCTTTATGTTTTATATTCCTTCGCATGTTTCTCGGAGCCACTACTGACGAGAGCGGCCTCGCGAGTGAAGGGAAACATACCAGCTCGGACGGTATATCGATTGCTTGCGTCTTGCTGGTTGTAGAATTTCTGGAAATGATGCTAAGCAGACATGGCAGAGACACGGAGAGAAATTAACGCACGCGCAGCCTAAATGGCATGCTTGTGTGTATCGCCGGTTGGCCATTTCCCGGATTCTTCTACGAGCGTTCGCACACATAAATCACGCTGATTTACGCTCGATTGGCCAAACGATGAGAGTTGAAATGAAGTCATAAAACATTAATTTCTGCTAGCTGACGAAGAACACATCTCGCATATTGCGATTTCAGCCGACCAAATGACTCACTCAAAGCCGCGTAGGTCGTAAATTTGCACCGTGGACATGCTGTAAACAATGTCTGTTTTTGTAACATTTGCGGAGCTACTATTTTGAGATTCAGAGCCTCGGTTCTTTTGATGCCTTGGGTTGTGCATCCAGCCATTCATTTTTCTGTTGACGTTCAAAGCGTAAACACTTCTTGTTGTTAGAAAATTAATGGCCATAGCGGTGGACTGCACATAACTCACCTGTGCAAAGCATCAGGAATCCAACGGTCCACCTCAATTACAAGTGGCAGCCATTTTCTTTTTCGGGTCAATAAGGCTTCCAGCATCCCGCAGAGCTAACAACTCGATTGCAAGGTGCGCACGCCTAGGCTGAGGTATACAGCAGGCAAAATTGCCAATCCGATTTGCTCTGCGTCCTCATCTGGCTACGTCATGATCGCCTCTGCCATTTTGCCACAGATGAAGACACAGTGCCGGCAAAGCCAAATGTTGAAGGAGTTAATCAACTTCAGCCGTTCACCAGCCACAGTACGGAACACCACTCAGTAAAGAGAAAAAAGAAGTACGACCTTTCCAAGTTTGTGCTGACTGCTGGGGCTGGTGGTTTGGATTTCTTCACAACCACTGGGACCCGATGGCAGCATGTAGCAAAACAAGTTTTCCGCTGCGGAGCCCACGGAGCAACTGCACCACCGCGCTGAATTCCACTCTCGGCTCGGTGGCAGCACCGCCACCTGAACCACCGTCGGACTTAACTATACACGTTCTTCAGGTGTGTCGCGTCAGCCGATCAAGGAGAGACAACAGAGTTCAGTTTTTATCAACTTGATTTAGCATCATCATGATCGCCGCCATCAGCAGGTTCGAGCAAAAAGTAAACAAAGACCTGCTGTAAGGAAATGAGGTTTGGGGGGTTTGAACCACTGTCGCCATAGGCTCACTACTCATGTCATGTTATTTATCTTATTGCATTAGCCGATTTTAAAATTAGGTGGCAAGCGTTGTTCAACCATCATGTCTAGCAAGGAAATCGATTATGTCAGAATACAACTTCTGTCTACCAAATGTACAGCTGGATATCCCACGAAGGTCCTCTACGTGATGAACTTACGTTATTTGAAAAATCTTTAAAAATATTGAGGGTCCCTACCTCAGTCGTGTAAAATTCTCGCTTTCAGGATAAATGTCTCGCGCAAAAATTGACTCCATTCAATGCCCAAATCGGTCGCGCCCGCCTCTATTCACCCACCGTAGAAAGAGTTCTCATTCGCCGCATTTCATCGGCGTCGATATTTATAAAACAAAATGGCTTTTGTTATTCTAATCTTTTCAACCTTTCTGTCCATCTTCCTTCGCAGCAATCCACAATCCGCACAAACGGCACAAAGATACCTGCGATGATTCATCGATCACGCCGGGGACCAGAATCCCGCTTGCACGCAGCTGTTCCAGCCCGGCCGTTTCCTATGGTAAGTAGAGATCTTTCTCATCATTATTCGGCCAGAACCACGGCTCGGAGAGTGCTCCCGTTTCGTCCATGAGCGTTCATTAATTCAATTAACTACATGGCAAAACGGTTCGGCCGTTCTTCGTTTCGGTATTGTTGGTCAACCAGTGGAGTCGGGCAAGAATGAGGAAGTCAGCAATTTCAGTTCATTCAATCGCTACCGTACAATTTTTCGTTGCCGCTTAAACTCGCCCGTCCTAACCGGCTTGGGATGTTCAAATGACGGTTGACGAGGGAAGCTTGACTTGAACTACGAGGAAGCTATGTAGAACCTCCAACTGTGAATAATCAAAGCAAGCCGGAATTCGGTAAGCAAAGATCTCTTAGTGGTCAAATCAAGATTAACAGCATTGTTTGATTGTTGACATCCCCACGCATAAACATAAATAGAATGCCGCGGGACAAAATCAACCAATCAGTTCTATCCTGTTTCCCCATGACGATTATGATTCTCCAAATTACTTCAAACAAACACAGGAAATGAATATGATATCGAAGTACAACCATGCGACTGACTTAAGAACGAAGACAGATGCGTGGTCGTTCTGCGTCCGCGGACTACTGCGATATGCTCGCTCATTAATATTACGCCCGTCGTCGCCGTCAACGCATTCGCTTTTACAATCAATTTCGTTCACCCAGAATGTTATGATTGTCGAACAAATGTGCAGTCTAGTACTACACTGGTGAAACGTGTGTTACGATTCGTTTCGCCTACTTAGTTTATCCTCGTCAAAGCGTTTTACAGATGTAAAAGTCTATATTCAACTTTGGCAAAATTATACAAACCTCGGTGCGTTCTGCATTGCAAATGTCTCCTCATCGGTTCGCGCATGTGGTGACAATAATGTAATTGCTAGAACGTGGCTGAGAACTAGCCTGAGCAGCACCGACACCGACGACCGCACTTTCATTCATGGTTATTCATTATGAAATTTCATTGTTTTTCCCCACATTGACGGCTTTTTGTTCGCTTCGGTCAGTCCTGCATGCACGATGCGATGCGATCGTTCAATGGAGAAGAGCGGGATTGGATTGTGTTTCATTCAGCAAAAAAAAACCATTTACACAAAAGTAACAATAAGCAATCCAGTTACGCGCACTGAGTAAGCGTTGCAATATAGCATATGCGTTGCAAAACTCTGCCCGTTTTTATGTGCAATCATGGCAAAAACACAGAAAAACATCAGCTCATGTGAGCCTGGTCTGCGGCACGATAACTCCTCGGAAGAGGATAGTTATCACTGCCAAGCAATAAATTCACCATATATGTACTAAGTGATACCGGCAGTAATTGCCCTGCTTTCATCCAGTCAGCGTGGGAGTCTGCGCACGTTTGACAGCAAAATGTAATACTAACAATGGCACGTTACCCATTGATTACGTAAAGCAATCAGCACGCTAATGGGCAAATACGAATGCTGTTCGTCGCAAACACACCAATCATTCGGTTCGGTTGTGGAACTATTTTAGAACCTAAAATGTCATTACTATATTTGAATTCACTGGCCAGAACAGAAATGGCAGTGACAACGATCACACTGCACTCTACTGCATCTGCAAATTTCATTTTACAAATGTTCAAATTTGAATATCGAAATGATAATGTAGTTATTATGATAAATATTGCTCACCAATCAAAACTTTGTAATTCGAAAGCATTCCTTCTTAAGGGTGAGGTCACAGACAGACACACGTTCCACTTGGAACAAAATTTAACCAAAATCATCGCCACGAAACCCGATGGATTTTGACATTTGAGCGGACCCGCTTTTTTGCTTGAAAAAAATTATATATGATTCGCCATGTACAAAAAATTATTGATTCAATCGATACCTTCACTTTATTGATGCCCAACTGCCCAAAAAAACCATAATATAAATTATGAGGCGCAGCAATTTGGCACATTTTGTTTGTTTAACATATTAAAAGTAGACAGGTGTGTCAAAAATATTGATTCTTCGGGGCAGGCATTTGACCATAAATAAGTGAAAGAATCGATTGAAAAATAGAAAGTTCCAATAGGGAAAGGTACCAGTTTTGGCCACCTTAGTGCCTAATTTGGCCAACCGTAAAAAATGCATATTTTCTAAAAACTATCGATTTTTGGAGCTACGCGAGAAACTGGCCAAATTAGGAACATGGTCAAAACTAGTACAGTTACCCTATTACGAAAGGCACTGTAACAGATTCAAGTTGGAGACCTTCATATGTGCACAGCTGAACACTGCCAGACGACTCGCAGAGCGGCAAGTAGGCAATCAAAACAAATTGTAATGGTTTATGAAATTGACAACGTAAGAATAATCTCACCCTCAAGTTGTTCAGTTGGTCACTAGAGATTGTCGTCGGAGCTATCCCCAATACTGAAGAATTTTGTTTGTTCAACCAGTTGCCGCCGACATTTTTTATCTCGTTTTATTGTGTCTAAGTTGATTCTTTGACTTCTTCAAAGTCGACATTCCCAAGAATTTTTTTTTAAGTCTAACTATTTGAAAAATCCAAAATAAAAACTGAAAAAGTACTGCACGTGTAAACAGGCCGAAAGAATTGGCCTGTGTCGTAGCTATAATAAATCCATCTTTCCGATTTGCCTTTTTACCAACGAACTCACAAACGGTGAACACCGAAAAAAGAATACTTCGCATGTTCACCGCCTCAAAACATAACTTACTGAATGATCGTTTACCTTTTCCAACGTTCGAATCATCTAGAATTCTTGTCGCTCACTTGAGATTGAAATTCAAATTTCTTCTCATTAGCTTCTTTAGTATGCTTACGCTCAAATGCCAACTACGATTGAATTTCAAATTCGTTATCATTTTTTTCTATTAACGTCATTTTTAAATATTTTTAGTTTATTATTTCATTATTTTTATCATGAAATAAGAAATACGTCCTACCATTCATCAATGTAACCAACAACATGGTGTTTTACCGTCATTTCTCAGATTCACTTTATTCACCGTCTCTACTCTTTCTTTTTTCGGTTAAAGGAATTCTTTTTTGGAGCTGTTAATGCGAAAACATGAATTTAATTGAATTCTTTGGCTTCAAGTACTTAAGCAGTTGTTTAAACATCAATCAACAGGCCAGAATTTATTATCCAGTGGCTCCTGAAGTTATTGACGCTGTCCTTAAATTGCCTCAGATAACTCTGTTTTAAAACTATTGATTTACTAAACCATTAGCCAAACCAATCCAACCCAAAATCCAATCCACATTCTACACAACCAATCCAATCAAAATCCCATACAAACTAAACCCAATCCCAAATCCAATCCACATTATGCACAACCAATCCACATTCTATACAAACCGAAATCCAATCAAAATCCCAAACGGAAATCCAATCAAAACGTCAATCCAAACCAATCCAAACCAATCCAAATACAATCCGTCAAACCAATCCAATCCAGATCCTAATCCAAACCAAACCAAACCAAACCAATCCCAAACCAATCCAAACCAGAATCCAAATCCAATCCCAAACCAATCCAAACCAATCCAAATCCAATCCAAACCAATCCAAACCCAAATCCAACCAAATCCAAACCAAATCCAAACCAATCCAATCCAATCCAATCCAAACCAATCCAAACCAACCATCAACCAAGTCGGTCAAACCAATCCAAACCAACCAAACCAATCCAATCGGTCAAACCAAACCAAACCAATCCAAACCAATCCAAACCAATCCAAACCAACCGAATCCATTCCAACCATAACCAAACCAACCGGAGAATCTAATCCAAATCCAATCCAAACCAATCCAAACCAATCCAAACCAATCAAAATCCAATCCAAACCAACCAAACCATTCCAACCAATCCAATCAACCAAATCCATCCAAATCCAAACCAACCAATCCAACCAATCCAAACCAATCAAAATCCACAATCAAAAAACCAATCCAAACCAATCCAAACCAATCCAAACCAATCCAAACCAATCCAAATCCAATCCAACCAATCCAAACCAACTCTAAACCAATCCAAACTCAATCCAAACCAACCCAAACCAATCCAAACCAATCCAAACCAATCTAAACCAATCCAAACCAATGAAAACCAATCCAAACCAATCCAAACCAATCAAACCAATCCAAACCAATCCAAACCAATCCAAATCCAATCCAAACCAATCCAAAAACGAACCAAACCAAATCCAATCCAAATCCAATCCCAAACCAATCCGAATCCAATCCAACCAATCCAACCAATCCAATCCAAATCCACCCAAATCCAATCCAAATCAAATCTATATCCAATCCAAATCCGATGTATTTTTTTTATGGACTTTTCTTAATTTTTTTGCCATATTATTTTCCTCATGTTCTCTCTCTTTCTATATGCCCTTAGCATATCATGGCTTATCTTTTTTTGCCGTTCTCTTCTTTTCGCAACTTAGGCTTACTCATTATTTTTTTTGCCTTTTATATAGCATGGCTTACCATTATTTTATGCCATTTTTTCCAGACTGATGCTTTACCACTATTTTTTTGCCATATCTCGTCTGGGGTTTACCTTTTTTTACTCCTTCACCAATCATAGCTTATCATTTTTTTTGCCATATTTTTCAACGTCGGAGGCTTACTTCATATTTTTTGCCTTCATTCAGCTTTTTCTTCTACTGCTGACTTTTTCTTACTCTTGTAGGGAGCAACGACTACAAGTCATTGTCGTAAGCTACAGCAAATCCGTCTTCCGATTTGCCCTTTACCAACGAAAACAAGCGCGGAACACCGAAGAATCAATTCACATGTTCACGCCTCCCCAAAAAACTATAACACTGAATGATCGTTTATTTTCACCGTTCGAATCATCTAGAATTCCTGTCAGCCTACTGAGATTGAAATTCAAATTTCTTCTTCTCATTAGCTTCTTAGTATGCTGACATTTCAAATGCCAACTACGATTGAATTTCAAATTCGTTATCAGTTTTTCTATTAACGTCATTTTTAAATATTTTAGTTTATTATTTCATTATTTTTATCATGAAATAAGAAATACGTTCCACTTATCCATCAATGTAACCAACAAATGCAAATGCATTTTTCAGACTCACTTTATTCCCCACAGCCTGATATTGGTTCAAAATCGGGAAAATGTCAGGCCAAACTTGAAAAACAGTACTTTTTTGATTTTTGGTTTTTATTTTTTTAAATAGATATAAGCGTAAAAATAGATCCTTTGGGGAAATATACCTTGAATAAGTGAAAGAATCGACTGAGACCGGATTTTCTACATATTTTTTTATTTTCACGGGAAATTTCTGATCCAGCGCTGTAAGCTATTCAATAATTTAATTAAATAAATTAAAAAATCAATCCAGCAAACAAAACTTTCTGACGGTCAATTCTACGAGAATTCCAAAAAATAACTGCTGAATTTCCTGAGATAATTCCGAAGATTTTTATAAGGAAGTTCAGTAGTGGATGGTAATTAACAAAAATCAAATAATTCGCCGAGGAAATTTCGAATAATTTGCCAAGGAAATGTCGTAGGATTTGCCGAGAAAATGCCAAAGAGTTTCCGAAAAAATCCAGATGAATTTGCCAAAATAATCGCGAGGAAATTCCCATCGACAAGTCGAAGGAAAGTTGCCGAGAAAATTAAAAAAATAAATTACCGAAGAAATTGTCGAGGATATTTTAACGAAAAAATTTTCGAGGAAATTTTGAAGAATTTTCAGAGGGCAAATTGTCGGTGAATTGCAAAGAATTTCTCGAGGAAATCCCGAAGAATTTCCCAATGAAAGTCTGAAGAACTTGCCTGAAAATTCGCCGAAGAATTTGTCGAATTTTTTTGAAAGTATTTTCCGAGGAAACTCCGAAGACCTTGTCGAGGAAATCCCATAGAATTTGCCGAGAAATTTTACTGAGGAAATTTTGAACAAATTGCCGAAGAAATTCCGAATAAATTGCCGGAGATATTTTGATGAAAGAACTTGCCCAGGAAATTTTGAAGTATATGCCAAAGAGCTTGCCGAAGAAATTTCAAAGATTTTGCCGAAGAAATTTCGAAAACTTTGCCGAGAAAATTTTGAAAAAAAAAATCAAGGAGATTCCAAAGAAATTGCCGAGGATGTTTTGGCGAAATAATTTTCCGAGGAAATTTCCAATAGTTTGTCTAATGAATCCCGAAGAATCTCTGAGGAAATTCCGGATAAATTGCCGAGGAAATTTGACCAATTCACCGAGGAAATTCTAAAGAATATTTGTCGAGTAAATCCCGAAGAATTTTCCGATGAATTTCCGAAGAATTGGCGAAGTAAATCCCGAAGAATTTGCTGAGGAAATCCCAAAGAATTTATACAAGTGATTTCTAAGAATATTCCGAGGAAGTTTCGTAAAATTCGAGCAGGAAATAATTTACACACTCATTTTCTCGCCGAGATCTCAGCATTTTTTGTTTAATTCCCCAAGATGGGGACCACCGAGTTTTAGCAAACATAAAAAGTAAAAGTACCGAGATACGGTAAACATTTTGGCCAGAATCAGTAATAAACGAAATTGTTTTCCGAAGTTCAGTTTTGAAATTTACTGAGCTACAGCGGTGCCCAATTGTGTACCGTGGACCCCCGGTAATATGACCGTTTTTAATCTGAGCACTTTTTAATTTGAACCCCGTTGATTTGAACATCGTTTAAATTAAAAATGGTTCAAACGTCATTTGGCACGTGGAATCGAGAAAAGAAAAATGGAACATCGTGAAATGGAACGCAGAATCAAAACAAACCAGCAAACAGAGTAACCAGAAGTTCAAATTAAAAATGAACCCCGGTAATTAAAATGAGGTACTGTTCAAATTATCGGGGGTCCACGGTATACTTTACCAAGTGATCTCTGAAGAATTTGCCGAAAAAATTCTAAAGAATTTCCCGACGGAGTTTCGAAGAATTTTCCTATGAAGTATCAAAGATTTATTTGATATTTCTCTTATTTAAATCATTTTCAGATAATAAAATCCTGGATAAATCCTGAAAAAAATTCTTGGCAATCGAATGCAATTGACACATAGATTCATGCAGCCGCAGTCGGCTAAAATGCTCCTAGATAACGCCGCCGAGCAAAATCATGACAAACGCCGCCGAACCGGTGCACACCTCTGGTTGGGACCTCCACTACTCTCCTGTCGCAGAAAAACAGACATCCATTAGAAGTTAGAACATTTCGCGTCCAAAAATTACCAACAACATCTTTTGTTTACACAGTATTTGGCCAAATACGAATCAGATGGCAATAGTGAACAAACATCAAACGACTACAAAAACGATTAGAACGACGCTGGTGGTTTGTCAGTTAACGAATATTCGAATGCACCGTTACAAAAGTGAACGATGAAAAATCGCTGAGTGTTATGTCTGTTTGTCTGTCCTTCTATCGACCGTGCTAGTCTTGATAATCGTCGATTAATTTCTGACAATTTACAATGCGAAAATTTCACCGAATGAGCCTTCTATTATGATTTATTTTGCCCATTTTATTTTCCAACGTTTACAATTCTACAACCAATATTTACAAACTGTGCCGCCATATGTCACCATAGACCGGCAGGCCCGCTTCAGTTGTGCAGCGAGGTGCAAACCCAAAGAATAACATGAACTCATCGCTTCATCGACGACGACGACGATCGCGAACACCAGCAAAAGCAGAAGCGGTCAAGCGCAGCAGCAAAAAAATGATGTCATATTCAAAAATAAATAAGAGTTTATATCGATCAACAAATTTACTTGGCTCCTCGACTCTTGCTGCGTACAACCAGCCAGCGTGAGAGAACAAAATGCGTGTAACATCACAATTTTATGGGAGCTGTCAAGCGGCAGTGTTGGCAGAAATTCACTTCAATAATGATATGGGAAACTGCTGTATTCCACGTATCCAATCAATCAAATTCACGGCTTAAAACGTGACGATTTTTTAAATGTGGTTCAACAATGTTTTAGACCATTACTCAGCATTTCTTTCACTTGCGCTCGCTATAAATAGGCGGAAATGATACAAAATCCACTTGATCATTCGTTGGTTCATCATACTGCCGTTAGTTTCAAGGACGGTCAAGTAACTTTCACATCTGCTGCCTGTTACACACCAAATAGTAGTAGTGGGCCTCATGTTCGCCCGCGATCTTGTCAAGATAAACAGCTTCGGAAATCCACTATCAAAGGGTACCAAAACAAGCAATAAATTTGGGAGAAATTTCGTAGCCCATTCAGCGACGAAAACTAGACGAATTCTTCGCGGTATTACTCACGCTGATGCCCAAAAAAAACTAGTCAATCATGATGGCGTTAAGCCAATCATAGTGAGCGCTTTTGCCTGACGCTTGTATAATAAACAAAACCTGTTTCGCCAAACGCGCTTTTGTTGTTATTTTTGGTTTCGTTCGCGATCGCGAGGGGATGGTGTATTTTTGTGTTCGTTTGTGAGAGTGTGCTGCGCTCCGCGTCCGCTCGAACTAACAATAAAAGCAAAACGATCATTTTTTTCCCCCGTACCCGTTTAGTTCGCGATCGCGATCACGCAAAGCACCCAACACCCACTCACGAGTGGGTCGAACGCGAGCGATGATCGGTTCGTTGAGGAATTTCGTCGATTGTCAATGCATCACGCCGTCAGGTCGCGGTTTGTGTTCCGCAAACACACACCCCTGCTAGACTTTCGGACAATCGCCGTCGTTGGCTGGCCACTGGGTCGCCTTTCTCATGCGAAAAAGATTCTAAAATTGTTTGGAGGCGGTCGGGTTGTGCAAAGCAATCAAAGCAAATCAGTTCCATTTAGTCGAAATAGGCATCATTTGCTCCGCTCGTTGTCATAACGAGGTAAAGTGGCATGCTTTGATGGCATAATATCCGACATCGTTGGCTGTGACGGTGCTGTAAATGTTGTTAACAACTGGCGATCCTCGCGCTCGGAACGGTGATTAGCACGTGTTCGTTAAACTATTTTTAGCACCGTCAATCAGCTGGTCGATAGTGAGGAGTTATACATACGATAATTTGCACAATTGATAGCAAATTACGATTTGAACCGAGTGAATGCTGCGTACGGGAACTCGATCTCCGTGCTAAGTGGCAACATAAACAACGAGATCACATGACGATGGATGAGTGAAGCGAAAACATCAATAACGACACAAACGGGGCTAACAGCATCAACGCAGTGTTTATCGTTCTGATTTGGAATGATTTGATCCTCCGCTGACGAATATGAGTCACACCACATTTGGCTCGTTCGACAAAGGCGCGGCCCGGCCGGAGAGACGATCATCACGCAGAGGAAGTATATTGCGCAGCGGAATGAAATTTGACGATCGACGAAGAACGACGACTCAGTTAATTAAGAATCGCGTTGTGCAACTCATTCATTCCTAATTTGTCGCTCTAATGAATGGTTCACATATTTATATGTGTAGCTATTCGCACCGAACACGTGCCGCACGGTTTGCTTCACATCGCTGATGACGATAAATTATCATGACAATGCGAAAAGAAGCGTCGCGATCGGACGATTCGAACAGATCATCATTTCTTTTTATCGATCGGTTTGAACCCAATTGAAATGTTACGCGATTCTATTCTGGCATTGACCAATAGGTAATTGTTTTCAATGTTAAAAATTGTGGTTCCGAGATGGAATGTAGCACTGTATGGAAACAGTCCAGACTTCTCGGGTGAAGTTTATTAGTAACTCGTTGCACAAGACACAAATTCAAATAGTTATGAAAATTGTGTAAATGCTAATAAGAACTGTTGGTTGAAAAGCAGTTCAAATTCCAAAAGGATCAAGTTTAAGAAATCATCAAGCAAAAGACATTACATCAATGTAATTTTATTATAATCTACTCTACCGAAGTATTCTTCATTTTTCCATGTTACCATTATTTCCAGTGCAGATGTATATCTATCAAAATACACGTGTCATTTTCAAGCGGAAATCAGTGTCAATCGGTTCGATTACTCGATCCCGGAACGTACATTTCAACACCAATGGCCAAACAATATACGGGCGTCGATATATCGTGTTACAAATAAATATCGCTCTCCCATGATTGAAACCCTGCCTGCGTTCTCTTATCGCCCGCTTCGACGTGTGGCCCCAGAGACAACACGAAAGTGTCAAACAGTGACTCATTTCTCGCACCCTTCCCCCTAGTCGTCACTGTCTCCGAGCTCGATTCGGCCCGACCGTCAATTTTAATCATCCACCCCCCGTTTGATTGCGTCGCTCGATTTCTTAACTTCTGCACTGAGTACTAGCTGAAACTGTGCTTATGTCCGCCGCAACCCAATACTTTATTGATGTATTTATTGATGTTATCGCCCTATGGTATTGCCTTGTTTTTCGATCTCTTACGCCCGCCGAACGGACAGGCCCTGCGGGAGGGCAAGTGTTTATATTAATTTGCTGGGAATTTATTGCCGCCTACCCGCACTCGAAATCACTCTGTAACGACGGCCTGCCACCGCCAATCGATATCAATGACTCATACAAATTTGATCCAATTAACGCCACTTTCCCTCTATATATTCCTTTCCATTGACGCAGACATCGAATCGCATCCCGCATCGCCCGTGTTTCCACATCTTCTGCTCGGTAACGGCCGGGACGCCATCGACCCATCAACCGTCGGAGCCAACTGCGTACTGAATGTCACCTGCCAACAACCCGCAGCCAGTCTGCTGAAACCGGGCCTGGAGTATAAGCAGATCCCAGCCAGCGACACCCCGCACCAGAACATCAAACAGTACTTCCAGGAGGCCTTCGAATTCATTGGTGAGTACCCACTCGAGTCGAGCTTTATCGAGCGCTCCCAAAACAAGGCTAATGACTACTTAACGAACCAGCATTTCAATCGCGCGTGCTCGCTTTAACGAAGAACTCTTACGCAAGCTGCCTCCAGCGGCCAAACGAGGCAGAATGGGCTGTAGACCGCGCTGGCGAACTGCATCGTAAACTTGTTTCGGTTCCAAACTGCATTCCAGCGTCGGCCGCCAATTGGCCTACTGCAGTTTAAATACCACTTATTAACTAATAGGTAGCCAAGACATCAAAGCAATCCGTGGTAGCAACCTTCGAGTGACCCTAGGGTCTTTCTTTGCGCCTTGCGTGTGCCAAAAACTGGATTCCTTCCAGGCACCTAAGATTTAAAATCAATCATGCTTACAACAGCAGCCGTCTCGGCAGTGCACCATCACACAAACGCAACGCATTTTAGCGAGCAAGTGTTCAGGTGTACTTCACGTATTTTATTTTTGTTAGTGCCTGTGTTGGTACCCTACTTCAAATGACTCATCACCCACTGCGGACCATTCGGAAGGCAACCACTTCAAGTTGCTATTTTTCCACCGCGGCCGTTTTGGTCGGGTGGTGTTGAACTCGATGTACTTCGCTGGTAGTAATCTGAAAAATCAACCCTCGACGCACTCGCGGTGTGTCAATCAATGGAAGGCAGTAGTTAATGTATCGCGCGCTGCGATACTCCACTCAATCATCATTCATCGGTTTTGGCACCTGTTGTTGGTGTTGTGCTGAAAACAAAACTCACCATCGCATCATCATCATCAGGAGGGGCGAGTAATGTGCGGGAAGAAGTCGGGCTTTATCGATTCGCCCGGCACCTTTCCTGATAAGAACATTATTTGTACGATGACAGTTGGTTTCAGCGGGCGTCACGTGGTCTGGCGAAAGAACTAGATGGGCAGCCGTTGCTTTGGTGCGAAATGAATGCGAATACGAATTTCAATTCGATTTCATCAGATTCTTGATTTGAAGTTCTGGCGAAAGAACTAGATGGGCAGCGTTGCTTAGGTGCGAAATAAATGCGAATACGAATTTCAATTCGATTTCATCAGATTCTTGATTTGAAGTTCTGGTAAAAATATTTTGAAGTGGGATAAAAAAGTGGGATTTGAATATAGTTTCCATTGGATAATTTATACAACATTTCTAATTATATTGAAATTGAATTTTAGGATGATTTCAAACTTATTTCCAACTGTGATTTGAATGAGTTCTCCTGCGGTTAGAACAGAATCCCTTAGCATTTCGAATAGTATCGCAACTGCCTTGCAATTATCAATTTTAAACAGATCCCAAAGGATCAAATAACTACTGGTATTCGAATATGATCAAAACTGGGAAACGGAATCAAACTTGCAATTGACCTTCCCCGTCAAAAATTGTATCTCGTTTTATTGTCTCTCAATTCTTTAACTTATTTAAGGTCAACTTTTCCTAAGAACCCATATTTTTTGAAACCTATAACTATTTTAGATATCAAAACAAAAGCCGAAAAAGTGCTGTACGTGTGAACCGGGCTGAAAAAATCACACGATGTTCGTTCAAAATCGGGCCAATCTTAAAAAACAGCACTTTTTCGATTTTTGTTTAAAATTTAAAAAAATACATAATTAGAGGCGTCAAAAAATATGAGTTTTTTAGGAAAGTTGTCCTTAAATAAGCTAAGAATCGATTGAGTGAATGAAAAATTTTGACGGGAAAGGTCAATTCTTTTGAAAAAAATCGAGAAAATCTTATTATGTTTTTTCCGGAAATATCTTTTTTTCGAAAGTTCTTCGAAGAACGCAGTTTCTTTCAAATTTGAACCGGAGCTAAACAAATCAATCCTGCACTCGTTCTGCGTGTTTAAGGTCACTCTTGACAATAGAGGTAATAAACTATAGATGACGATTGTCGCTGCGGTTCCCTTTGTTATCGTCCCCAAACATGTTGGGTACCTACCTGTCAAAACGTACTGAATTTTCCTTCGTTGACATTTAGTGCCATATCCTCGCTAGCAAAAGATGTTTCGCCAGTGACGACAGCGACAGTCTTCCTCTATAGTTTATTACCTCTATTCTCTTGACAGAATCCAAGTTTCAAAGTGCTCGCGTTTTCGGGGGCCACCACTCGATACGGAGGCGGCGGACAACTGTCATTTTTGTTGATTCAGCTTTGCTGCATCGCAGCATGCGTGAAAAAATAAAAATGACAGTTGTGCGTTGCTTCCGTATCGAGTGGTGTGCCCCCGAAAACGCGAGCACTTTGAAACTTGGATTCTGTCAGGAGTGACCTTAACTTCTGATGTTTTACCTATTGCAAATTAGTGATACTCCAGATCTCTTCCTTTTTTGTTTTTGCAAATCTATCCGACATTGTAATCCATAACCAACAAGTTCCATTAGAATTTTATGGCTTTCGACTGGGCAAGCCAAACCTGTTTCGGTGGCTCTCCTAAAAGTTTCCCTGAATTGGCTCTTGAAGCTTAAGCCAATCAATCCGGCACACTTCTACAGCGCCTTTCAGCGTTTCGTTAACGCAAACAACCTTGCCCTCTTCCAAATAGCCTTCAACATCACAAATCGAAACCGATGGAAAATGATCATTGCTTCCGGCGATCGTCGACAGCACCTTCGACATCACCAACCGAAACCGAAGAAAAATGTTTTTAACATTCCCCCACTTTCTTACTCGCTGTGGTAGGATACAATGATGTCCAATCAGGAACAAATTGGCAGGATCGTCGGGTTCCACCGAGCGAACTATCCGTTGATGGCTTGGTCGCTTGCGTGCTGGTCATTGAGGCGTGCAACACCTTTTGTTGTCCGATGAAGAAACAGGTCGAGTCATGGCTTACTACTCACTAATCAATGCTCACCACGGATCCGGTAGAGAATTTTCTATGTGACACGGCCGAGACGGAACTTGTTCACAATCCCAAGTAGTGCTACGGAAATACAATAAAACCATCAGACCCCCGGTTGTGTACCTTAATGACCATTGATGGTCTCAGTCGATTTTTTATAATCTCCTTCGACTTACCTAAAGGAAACTTTCCCACAGAATCCGTATTGCCGGTAATCCCTTGGCTAGCATATCAGCGTCGATAGGTACTTTAGCACAAGCTTCCCTCTGTCGATCAGTTCTCGCAAGGAACGAAACTGAACTTTGATGTGCTTCATTCATTTTAGACTCCGGCGACCCAAGATCTGGGTTATCTTCAAAACCCGTAACTGACTTCTTCACTTCTCGCTGAACAGACTTAAGCAGATTGACCCAAATATCCAATTGATCCAAATATAGCTTTACAACTTGCTTGGCAGAGTGTCGTTAGCTCCACCTCGGCGGACGATAGTTTAGGACAACTGCTTCCTGGTAGACCAAATCACAGTTTGGCCATAGAGCTTGATCACCAATCCGGATACAGTTCTTCTGTCATTGGGGTAATTTCCCCAATCCGTGTCAGCAAATACCACAAGTGGTTCCGCATAGTTAAGAATCCATTGTGCCCCGAAAGTATCTCAGGTGGTGATCAGATATGGATGTCAATGTTAAGAACATCAAACTTCCGATCAATTAACAGTTTGGATTGTCCGTGAAACTCTTTTTTGAATACGCAAGTGGGGATTCATAGGCACTTTTGACAGCTATACGCCTTTTGACTGATCGTCATCTTTCCGGCCCCACGTTCGCACTGGATGTGTAGTCCTTGAAAACTTCGCACTTCCTCCACTTATTTCGAATTCAGTAGAAAATCTTTTCTTTAAACTCTGAATCGCTTTCAGTGAGTTGCTCATAATTATTACGCCCGAGCAGCACACCTGCGGCGTAGGGGTTTCTGAAACCTACATGCCACTAAATTTAGTCACAGGGCTTGGTAGTCATATGGCTACTGCTTCTGCCTCATACCCAGGAGGTCGTGGGTTCAATCCCAGGTCCGTTCCATTCTCCTACTTTGTATCTTTCTCTTTATTTCTCATGTTCTACTAATCGCTAGAACTGGAAATGGACTTCCATACCGTTTCCATTACTATTCCTATACCTTCAACTTGAGTATTCTAACAGTAATCTGCTAGAATTGGAAATGAACTATAGAGCTCGTTTCCTACATCCAATTAGAAATTCCATCAGTTTCCTTCTCCTATCTATCACATTGGCAGCTCGTTAATCAAGACGGACCTCTGCCTCTCCAACCTAACCCAGAAATTCCAATATATTCCGCATGACCTCGTGGCAAGTGCAGAGGCATATTCGGCTTGCAGTGGGCGAGTGATTGCATCATCATTTCCTCCTCCTTCCCTACATTGACTTGCATTCTGACGTGGCAGGCGCCAGTATGACCTAACAAATGAGATCACCAGTACTTGTACATTGAAGATGTGTGCTAGTCCCAAGCAAACATCTGTTGGTTCTCTGTGCAAGAACAGCTGATCTGGTCATAATGGAGTAGCAACTATGAGCAGTCAATCAAGCTCAAGCTCAAGCCTACATGCCACTAAATTTAGTCACATTTGACTTGCAGCAACCAAAGCGACGAATATTCAGTACGTATATGAGAACTCCCAGAACAGTGATCATGTTCACTCAGTGGCAGGAACTCAAACAATTAGATTTGGTCGTATGCAGATCAAAGAAAATCTTCAATGACAAGTGTGTCGCTAGGGTCGAATTCCCATTCGATCCACATTCTTCCACTACGATCATATCATCTTTATTTTCGATTTGCCGACCAGCTGACGGCATCGCGGTACTAATCTGGTTTCGTCAAAAATAACATCTCACACGACCATCACGTTCTTTTCATTTCACACGCGTGATACCCGTGGGGCGTAACCGACGAACATTACATTTTTTGCGTTTTCGAGTCCAGTAAGTCTATGTCAGAAACACAACTGTTTAGACGTTCGCTATCACCGTTTTGCTCTGACTTCTACTCGTCGTTTCCAACTGGACGCTACGTTGCTTGCCGAACTTCCTCATCGCCTTGCCTGTGTACTCGCCTCCGTTATTAAAGTTTGAGCAGTCACATTGTAACCGTCTAATTTTCCTGTTTCGCGTAAGCGGTTTTCTTTTTTAGAAGAAAAAATTAGACGGTACAACATGCCCAGTTTCATTGTAATTGGTGTTATGGACCCTGCTGTCCCCATTTTGACCGCTAAATCCGGTCCGGGTCTAAATTTCAGGAGATCACTTTCAATTGCAAACAGAATTCTTTGCACTCCTGATGTCTTCTCATGAAGATTGAGCAGCCGCATGCCCAGTTTCATAGAAATTGGTGTAATGTTCCCTGCTCTCCACATTTTGATCCCTGAATCCGTCCCTGGCTAAAATTTCAAAAGATAAACTTCTAGTGCATACAGCATTCTTTGAGCTCCTGATGCGTTTTCGTGAAGTTTGAGCAATTGGTGTTATGGACTTGGTGCTCTCCCAATTTTGACACCTGAATCGGGCTCCGGTCGAAATTTCAGAAGGCCAATTTCAAATTCAAATAGAATTTTTTGAGTTCCGTATATATGTTCATTAAGTTTGAGCAGCAGCATGCCCAGTTTCGTTGTGATTGGTATTATGGACCCTGTTCTCCCCTTTTTGATCCCTGAATCCGGCCCTGGCCGAAATTTTACAAATTGAAAACAGAGTTCATTGAATTCCTCCTGATGTGTTTCATGAAGTTTGTGCAGCAGCATACCCAGTTTCATTGTAGTTGGTGTTATGACTTCTGCCCATTTTGACCCCCGAATTTCCGAAGGTCAATGTCAATTGAAAATATTTTTTTTAAACTCCTGCTTTGTAAAGTTTGAGCAGGCACATACCCATTTCCGCATGTATATTTCATTGTAATTGATTTTGTAGCCCATACTCTACCATTGTGATCCCTGAATCCGGCCCTGAATTCAGTCAATCCTGCCCTACTTAAATGGTAAAACCATCGGAATTGACCAGAAATCTCTATAAATAAATTTTTGAGATGTTTTGATGGTTGATTTGATAAATTTCGGGCTTGAACACGTCCAGAACATTGCGCACACTTATTTCTAGCAATAACTCGGATGTGAACCTGAATTTCGGACTGAGAATGTATCAGCGCAAAAATATAGCTATCCCCATTGAGCACAAACGAAACCGCGGGAAATTCCGACGATCAGGTGCTGACTGCGAGCCATTTGAAAAAAAAATCCGTTCGTCCTGGGTCTTTGAGGGTTTTAAGGGTCACCCACATTGGAAGACGTTTTGGAGCACATCCCAAATTGTCTTCATAGATTCGTTGTCCTTCACTTACTCCAAGTGGCTGTCGACGATGGTCTGGACCAATAGTGATCGACAATTGTTGTTTGCTTCATTCATCATCACTAGAGCTTTTCCGCTGCTTTCTCTGCTCTGTTTCCGATTTCAGAACGTTCCAAACAGGCTTTTCCTCAGCTTCCGTTTCAATACATTTCAGAACTTCCAAGCTTCAGGCTTCAGTTCCAATTGTTTTCATTCTGCAGAATTCTTTTCGGCAAAAACTTTCGTGACACGTTGCAACTTGCAACCACAAGCGAAAAAACAGTATGGCCGTTTTGCTGATGGGCCCATAATTGTGTTGGTTTTAGCGATACCACACTTTGAATGAATATTTCGGAACTATGTTGCGATTTGGGCATACAGTAGCCGTTCGATAACTGCAAAATGTTTACTTTGCAGTTAACGAATGCCGTTCGATAACTGCAACGCATTCTAGATGTCAAACGGTTGTCAATCGACGTCAGATGCAATAAAACTGCATCTAAATGTGCAGCGCAATGCAGCTGTCATTGAGTCTGACATCAGTTTGAAGTTTAGCGGTCCGATAACTGCAAAACTGTTGCAACTATCGAATTGCAGTTAAAAAGCATTGCAGTTAAATGACTTGCAGTTATCGAACGTCTACTGAACATTTTTAGTAAACAAACATTATTTAATTGATTTAATATAATTTCTTTAAATGTAGTACCCTTCATAGAAAAGCCGCAGAAGCAAAGCATGTTTTGTCGCATGTATACCGTTTACTCAGAAAATGATTGCTCTGATTAGAATTCGATTTCCAATGTTTGTTTACAATACAATGCACGCCGAATCACAAAGGCCCGATTTACTATTTTGTATTTCTTCTCGAGCAATTCTAAGTAGCAATGAGCTTGAAAAACTGACCTGATATTGGCACAAAATTGCAGCATTTTTTTGTTTTGTTTTCAATTTCAAAAATAGTTGGATGTGTTGAAAAATACGGATTTTGGGGAAAATCGGCTTTGCATCGCTCGAAGGAATAAAACGAATAAAATCGATTGTTTGTCAAATTTCCCTAAGAAACCATATTTTTTGAAGCCTCTAACTATTTTTAAAATCTAATCTAAAATCTTTTTCGGTTTTTGTTTTTAATTTAAAAAATAGTTAGAGGCTGCAAAAATATGGGTTCTTTGGGAAAGCTGACCTTAAATAAGCCAAAGAATCGATTCAACGAATAACAATTTTTAACGGGAAAGGTCAATTGCTCCCGGACCTGGGATTGTCTTCGAATTTCTTCTGGAAATCCTTTTGGAATTCCTCCTACAATTCCTTTTGAAATTCTTCTTGAATTTCCTTCAGGAATAAATTCCTTTTCCTTTTGGAATTCCTCCTGGAGGAATTATCGAAGCAATTTATGAATTTTTCTTCAACTATTGCTTAAAAATTGACTCAAATAAAACTTCCGACAGATAAATCTGATGTTTTTTTATGAACTTGATGATGATTTTTCACGAACTTTTGTCTAGCCAAATTAATTAAACTCAGTTGATCCTTGACGTTATCTTACCCGAGCTGAAAAAAGAAACATTTGATGAGAACAAAATTGCCCTTAGATGGAAGTGCACAAAACGACTAATTTTCTCACGCACTGATCGTGATCGTTTACATTGCCACTTTCGGTTGCCCATATTACACAAGCCGTGTGAGAGTGTCGTTTAGTCTACTTCCGGCTTCGTCGGCGGCGCTGCGGTTTCACCATTTTATCGCACGCGGTTGTCGCAATACAAAAAAAAGCCGACTACTGTGTAGCCGCACGTCGATGATGATAGCAGGTACGGGTAAAGTTCGAATCGAACCAGGAGCTGAACACGTTGCGTGCTTGGTCATTCAACTGCTGCATTTGTAGGCACTGCATATGAACTGCTTGCCCGCGATTGAGGAAATGGATAGTGGCGGCGGCGCGCGCCCCGTTATGATGCGTCAACGATATCGAATTGTGGCCGCGTTATCTTCCTGGACGGGATTCCAAATATGGAATTGCTCCAATCGCTCATGTCTGTGGGCAACAGGAAGGCGATCAGTTTCAAGGACACGCGGATCAACATACCCGTTAAATATTTTAAAAAAATAGTGCTTGCGATTTTCCTTTCGATTCGCACAGTAGGCATTGGACAAACGGTTATGGGTCCACCGTATCTGTCAATTTCGTCAACAGTTTCTCTTTGTTTGTCGATCACCATACCAACCGGCATTGCTGGCTGCCAAGCGTGAAAAAAGCGATGTCTACTTCAAAGGTTGAACGGATCGGGTTGGGCGGAAAGGGTGGCGACGACTGGGCACAGACACACCGATCGGTCAAGTTGATGTCACTGCTAAATTTGAGCGACCGCGCGCGCGTAGCACTCACAAATGGGCCAAAAAACTCGTATAACACCCCGCGACCGTGCTGCGAGTACGAAGAGACCAAAGCCGGTTGATTGCTTACGCGGGTTAAAATTAAATCTTACGTAGCCCCACTGTGTGTGGTGCTAGCGGGCCGCGATCCGCAGTGCCCAGTCAGTGCGCAGTTCGCATTCGCGAATGTAAATATAAATAAATAAGCTTATTGAAAATGCCTCGATCGCCATCGGACCGCGTGTCCGACCGCACCACAAATGTGCAGTGGCGAATTAAAAATATTAAAAATCCATTCAACTCTCTCGCCTTGCGGTTGCTTTAGGTAATTGATTATCAATCAGAATGGCACACTGGGCCGGGAATGGGATGGCAACTAACGATACGATGATGTCAAATTTCCGTGTGTTCGCATGAATATGTAATCTCGCGACGTGAGCTGAGAAATATTCAACAAAAGAAATTATAAACTTGGTTGAAATCGAGTCGAAAAGATGGAGCTCAATGAGTAGATGCTGACTTCACTTTTTGCTTCCACCTGATCATAAACGACTGAGGTTCAACGACTTTGATTCATGTAATTAAAATACTTCATTTGACACCCGATTTGTAAACCGTTTGACAGTTTTAAAAAGAAACTCGACAGTCCTACATTTGTTAGAAAATTGTCGCGACGCAATTCATTGTACGGCCGTCATTTATTTTTATCACGCCCTCATCAACAACTCCATTAGTCATGTAGGGTAACTGTTCCAGTTACAAATTGCTCCTATTATCGTTGTACTGAAATCAAAAGATCAAAAGCAAATTGATTCGTTTCCTATTTTTGTCATTTATTCGACAGCAGGCATGCGTGTTAGCAAAATGAGCCCAAGAATTTCGCTTTGAAATGAGATGAATATGGGAGCAGCTCCTCTACTGTTTGACCACATTGAATGATAACAATGATTCACAGCGTTGCGGTGCAGAGTTTAAACCACAGGGCGATAACAACATTGAGCCTTATCGACCGAACGGTAATCATTGTTCGCACGTTATCAGCTGCTGTGTAACGGCGATAAGAGCGTTTACACTCGGCTTTTACAATTGCCACCACAACTAGGACCTTAATTGGGGCATAGATGATGATGATGATGATTATGATGCTGGTGTGTACATATATTTGAGGTGCAATAATGAACGAACGGGCGCACCTACAATGTACGCACCATGGGTGATTATCTCGGTGAAAAACAATAAATTTTATGGTAAATAGCAAATCTATGATCGATGGCCACGTTTTCAACGCAAATGCGGTGGGAAACGTTCAGCAAAATATGTAATGATACACAACCAAAAGGTGAAAACAAAAGCAAATGGCTTTAAACCCTTTAAACTGATTACCTCTTGTTACTCATTAGTTCCTGACGAAACTACAAATAGTAAACCAATTAAAGGTTTATCAGCAGTTTAACAGCAAATGTAAACTAGAAATGATTCAAACGGTGCTGATGTTATCACGCAACGTGCCAGCTATGTATTTACGTCACTGTTTACCTAGTTTGTAACGGAGTGATTCAATATTCCTTTTAATCCAAGAAAAAACATACATATTCAAGCTTTAAATGGGAAATATTGAGTTCAATTTCATTTGATTAGAAGTGAGGGAAGCATATTGAAACGAAAATTGATCGATAGTTTAAAGTTTTCGTTCCCTGAACGCAACACAACGGTTACGTCACTTTGTACACACTTACTCTGATATTTCAGAAACTACAGCCCTTGTTTTGAATGTACTTCCGGTCGAACTCGAACCATCGCCATTAACCTCGAGGCCTACTGCCTGGGATAAAGCGCCGCGGCGGCGGCAGCGGTGCAACGCGAAGAACGCGATACACCACCAACAAGAAAGGGAAATCTTTTCCGACACCCGCTGACTCACCGTCATATAGTTTCAACCTGGTTTCAACATCATACTAATTAGCATGCTCTCCATGTTGGTCTATGATGGTAGGTTTACGTGACGGTAATTAGACGGTTCCTTACCTAAACTAATCCAAATGCTGCCGGGCCGTGGCTACACCAGAGCGATGGAAGCGAACGGACAGGTTGAAATGTTTCGAAACTGTGATTCGGCCCTTGGATGCATGTGCAAGCCCCGCATGCATGAGTGAGAATGGATCAAATGCGGTTCATTAGCCCCCATTGCTTGTGAACTCCGATGCGGTGCAAATCCCTCGGGAACATTTCCTGAGTGGCCCTGCCGAAGCTTATTACGAAAATCCCTAAATGAGGGGGATTGCTCATCGCTTTGCATGCATAATTTTCCGTCAGATGTACACTGTTTATGTCGATTTGATGTGCTCGGAAGAGCAGCAAATTTAGATAAATTTAAGATAAACATTTGGGAAAACTTTCGGCAAACCTCGGTGGACAGAAGGGGCTATAAATCTCCGGCTTTCGACAGGGAAGATGAAACTGGGTATGTTATGGTCCCCTTCCCGTGGAATGGCTAATGCGGAAGGGAAATCCGTTGTTGAAATCCCTGAATTTGTTCACGAGCAGAAGGGTACTGCCGAGTAAACAAACCAACCAGTGAGTGCAAACGAATATTTCTTTGTTTACAGAGCTCTTGTTTGTACATCATTTGAATCCGCCGCTGCTGCGTGGAATCGAATTTGCTTTCCACTGCTGACATAGCCGATCACGTTCGCGGCTTCCACGGCGATGACGCATTCTATGACCAATTTTTCGCACCCATTCATTGTGCCAGAACTGACAGTCGCTAGCTAATTGCCATAACCCCATCCAGTCCCATCTTAGGTACTGGACATAACAGACGAGGTTTACATTCCCTGTTGGAATGTATCATCATTTATGGATGTTCCGTAGCTGGTGACTGACTGACTCAATGCAAAGCACTTACAGTCATCGATTGAGTCCTTTTGAGATGGTGCGACTCAAAGTTCCAAGGGCATATCACTTGTCAACTGGCCACAAAAGTATAACAATGCCAATGACGTTGTTTGCCGTGTGACCAATATTTGACTCAGCAAGGCCTAGTATTTCCAGAACTGACACTTGAACTGCAATTTTTGTTTAGATCAAGTCTAACACAAATCATCGTCACATTATGGCGCCCAACACTCTAAAATTTACCCATTTGATGCTTGTAAACTTCACAAAATTCATATTGGAATGTCAATAACTGCAAGAATGGAGATGTAGCACTTAGATCAAATTAGCATGGGAATCATAGCCGAGAAAGCAGTATCGCCCAATGCTAAATACATTGTCAAACACGAAAAAACGATACGAGCACCGCCGGTGCCTGGTCGGCCACCTACAGAATTTTAAAATTCAGTGTTGAAAAGATGAACGATAGAAGGCGTGTCGAGTACAAAGTCTGCCTCAGCATAACGAAGTTGTGACTCATCACCAAGTACCATCGACCACACACTATTTACTTTTTTCGTAGGCTTTTTAACCTAAAAAAAAACAAAACCGCAGCAACCTGGCAGCCGCAATATAAGGTTGCTCCCTTTCGTCGGAGGGGATTCGTAATTTGTAACATTATAACCCAACTCCGGAGAAATCCAACGAGAATTAAATTTGCTTGTAAAAGACACTTGACACGTGACTGCCGTGCTGCCGTAAGCGACACTAAAATGACAGCACGTGTCACCCCATGGGACGGTTTTACGGGCATTGCGTCATCCCCACCTCTGATGCTGCATCGTAATCCGATTTCGGCGAGCATCAAGATCGCATTTGCACGCACGTAATCAGCAACAGCAGGGTTGGACCATAATACGCAATGTTTCTTGTGCAGGGTTGTACACGAAGTGTAAAAAAAACCTCGTAATTCTTTTCCATTTGATTGCAACATGTTCATTATCTGAAGCAGCTTAACGCGCTGAATCATAAACCGAATCACTTTTTCTTATGCTCTGTTATTTGAAGTGCATGTTTACACACTAACAACAGAGTTCTCCGCTGTTTTTTTTTTCTATTTTCATCAAAGGCAAGGGGAAACCCTGCCGCAAGAAAAACTAAAGAAAATTGCTGCCCGATTCCTTCCCTAGGAACGAAAAATAATCCACCGAAACTCGCAACACGCTAACGTTGAAATATCGAACTAATAATCCGCAGACCGTACCGAAGCATGAACCATGATGCCGTGCGGCCCCGGAGTGAGTCATCGTGTGAAATTGATTTTCCTAGTTGACTCGAAATTCCTTCACCCGCCCGCTTTCGTGGCAGTTGGCAGTCTCTCTCTCGTTATTTTGACGTTTGAAAGCTCTTGCGTTTTCGTGGACATCGTCGTACTATTAGTCGGCTCGGTTGTGTTTGTCTGCATCGCACGGCCGCCGAAGGAGGAATCCATGATGGCCAATAATAGAAGCAATTACGCAGCATGATCACGATTCCGAGCGCGCCGCGCGCACCTGTTTCAGCTGGTGGCATTTAGCGTTTCGTGCTTCGGTCGTCGGAGATTTCTTATTTCTTTGCTGCACGTTTTTTTCGCAACTGCATTTTTGCCAGTGCAAACAAGTCAGCAGACAACGAGACGAGACTCACAACCGAAACGTTGTTTGAATTTGTTGGAGGAGGAAAGAAATCGTAGCATTCGTTGCATCGACAAGGTTGTTGGTTTAGACGGTTTAGACGGTTATCCGCTGGAGATCTGTAATGCAGATTATAGACAACAGAATTCCACCAGAACCGCCATAAGTTGTCGGCAATAAATAACAGCAGTTTTGATACGTTGCATGCAAACATTCACGCAACTGCTTGCGTGTCACGTGACAGCGAAATCGAAAAAAACACCACTCGAATTCTTTGTTTTCGCAAAGGGTAGGAATTGCCGATGACGGAGACCCAGTTTCAAAGACCGTCGAAGAGCGTGGAAATAAAGGAATTCGTCGTCTTCAATTCGTCCTACTTTCTGTGATTGAAATATTTCAATCCCTGCTGGCGCAACATTTCACCTCGTTCTCTTTCTCCTGTTTGTGCGTCACACAAGCAAATCAACCCTGATCCGCATCGCCGTCAATGTAAAATCCCACAAAACAACACAAACAACCCTTCAAGTTTTCCTTTGTTGGAAAAACAAAGATCAGTGCCTCGGGGCAGAAACCGTTTGCATCTATTTACAACGCTCGGATTAGTCCTCCTCGGCGAACTGATGGAAAGTCCTATCACCGGCAGTCCCCCTTCATATTAGGGACAGGCAGAGGATGACTCATCTCTCAATGCGATACCGAAATTCATCCTGCAGCCAGGGAAGGTTGTCACCATCTTTTTTTACCATGCTGATGCTGCCATTATGCCGAAAGCTGTAACTAATGAGAGGGTGGAACCCCGAAAGGTATACCGCTTTTAATAGCCTTACCGTACGACCTGACACACCCCTGCAGAGGCACCGGTTCTACAGTCAGAGCTGGCTACTGCCCGTGGCAACGACGCTCTTGGCATTCCGTACAAAAGCGAGGGTAAAGATTAGAATAACAATAAAAATCATCCCCTCTTCTGCAGCAAAATAAGTGATTTCTTCTGCTGCCAATTCCCCATTTGCGGTGGTTTCCGCTCCGGGACCGGATAAATCTTGCGGCCGCCAAAGTTATTATACTCTAATGACTCTCCGGATGAAGGGCTTTCAGTTTTCGCAACACCACGTCAATAAATCCGCTGGAATCTATTGGGTTCTGGGCGGCCTTATCTCGTTTCCGGACGATTAGTGCTTGCCTCGATATATTGTCTTTGAAAGTCATCGTGACGAGCATGCGGGAAACACTGCCACCAGATAAGGTTTCCCAAATTTACACAGTGATAAACGAGATCCATTACAGCGAACGCCACCTTCCTTCGCACCAGCTTTCATATTTGCCCAGCATCCAGCAGCCCTGCGCAAAACTTGCGGTCGACCAACGGAAAACAAACGAACATAATGGCGATTCTGTTTGCCCGCTTCAAGAGGAAAGCAAACTGACAACGACTTGTATATTATGGTCTTAGGAATTTAATCTTGGAATGGCATCGAAAGGAAAATAATTTCACAAGAGTCTCTTCTCAAGTGGTAGCCACTGCGTAAACAGACGGCAGAGACCCTTGCAACGGCACCCAGCCCTGCAGCGCGCAGTGTCTCGCATGATTGCTCCGATTTTTGACAGATTGTGTGTTTGGCAGTGATGCTGGCGATGACTAATGTGCTTCCTTCCTAATCGTACATTTTATGCCACCACTAACGGAACTGCGTGCATCCGGCCTAGCATGGAAATAATGGGCTATAGATGAGGGTCGCTTTTCTCTTCAGGCTCACGCGTTGTGTGCAACGCCGGACGCAGCGGGAAGGTCGTTTTGAAACTATTTTACGGTCCAATGGCATGCGGTGAAACGCCTCAATGCAATATGCGACAGGCCGGTGACTCATAGATCGTAACGTAAACTATTGCGTCGTCATTTTCGCGGCTGCCTCCAAAAACGAACGGCAGGGGTTAATCAAGCGAGTTGTACGCTGTCTTGGTTCGCTGACCTCACAGACAGACGGTACTGCACTTTCCTTCTGTGAAATTCAACGAACCGAAAACGGCACAGTCCAACAGCCACGAATGAGTCATGGGAGTGACGCATTGACGAAATGTGAAACAGAAGTATGCGCAGTAGAATGGCGAATTGTCAAAACATTAAAAAAAACAAAGCCTCAATTCAATCTAGTTGGCTAGGCGGTTTTGGCGCTTGAAAGCTGAGCACTGTGAGAACGGCTGCTATCGAGCAGGGCGATGCCATGGTGAACGCAACTGAATTAAAGACACGGCACGACCGCAACATGGAGCGCTCACTTGAATGACCTTTGCTGGATCGTGACGTCACTGCAAAGGCCGTAGGAAACCGTTTGTTTAGCAATAAATTTCTCATTCTGCTTCCATAAAACCCGCGCGGCCGACCTAGCAATCTAATACGAGTTTCTCAAGTCTTCCATTCTCCTGCCTTTGTGCGCATGTATAGGTGGTTGGCTGAGTTGCGATCAGGTTTTCCTCCACTACAGCGGTGTTGG